>NC_045542.1:106803546-107001046 GCF_009769535.1 Thamnophis elegans
TATCACTGTCAGGTGGGCTGGGCTGAAAAAAAATTGACTTGCCTAAAGTCACCCAGCCAGTTTTCATGCCACAGGCAGGACTAGAACTCACTTATATAAAGGTAGGTAGGTAGGTAGATTCCTTTCCTTTAAAAAATAAGTCTTTTTGTTCTCCTCACAGCCCATAATATCTTCCTATCTGCACCTCTACCAATTTTCCCATGTACAAAATCGCTTCCACTTTCAAATCGATTCTGCAAAAAACCTGCAATCACCAGTTAATTTAAAGTAATCTAAGTAAGAGTACTGGTGCATAGAAAATTCTAGATATCGATTTTTCACATGGCTGGACTTGATACACACCAAGGGGGAAATGAGTAGTGTATATGTGGAAATCTACAGCATTTCCTTATTTGATTGTTTGTTAGATTTCCGTCTCACCTTTTGTACAAGAACCAAAAACAGTGAGATAATTCATCAGAGAGACAAGCAATTCTTTTTGGTCAAGAACTCAATTCACTCTTGCATGGTCAGGAAAAGAGGATGGGGAATCAAAAAGTATCATCTATTGATTGAAACTAGCATGAGGTCTGTGTACTACACTCTAAACTATGCATTTCGCTCTGTGTACTACACTCTAAACTATACATTTCGCTGCGTGAACCATAATTTGCCTGGATCCTTTATTTAGTTATTGATTTCATTTATTAAATTTGTTTGCCACCCATCTCGCCTGGTTCAGCTGAACTGGTAGTGGAATTCAGGCCTGGGTCTCAGAACCGGCAGCAACCCAGGCCTGCCACAACCCCAAACCGATTCCCTCGCCACCGCTGGGCCGCCACCATTTTGGTTTTTAGTGACTGCATGTGCGCAGTTCACTGTAAATTGTTCTACGTGTTGCGCACCAGTAGTAAAACCGGCAGCAGCCCACCCCTGATCTCACCACTCATCATCCTTACCGCAAACTTAAAGCCATATTTTCTGCAGCCAAATATGCATCCTACTTTTATCAGAAAAGAAAGTATGCACTGATTACTTTTGATCAGATTTTACGTATGCTACTTTGGGGGAGTAGTTTTGGCTTTTTGAAAGAAGTGAGCAAGCAAGCATAATGCAATTGCCATCTGGTGAAAATGTATATTCTAGTTTAATATTTTATTTGAAACCTATCTAAAAAAGAATGAGTTATCTTCAGCTGTGAATGAAATGAGCAGCTTTCTTCACTCAGAATATTTTTGGGGTTGTGGATCCCAAGTAAGATCCCCCATGGCTTTTCTCAAACCTTCTGAAGAAGTATCTACCCACTAAAGTAACATCACCCAAATGTTCCTAAGAAGCTTTGGGACTGTACCTATTCTCCTCTCAGGAATTCTTGGCCTTTCATTCACTTTCTGTATACTTTGATCTATAAGCCACAGAATTCCTAGTCAATATCTGTAAGCCAAAATGGATGTGAATACTGAGAATGCCAATCCAAAAAGCTGTAGTAAAATTATCATGGTCTGAAACTGGAGCTGTGGTTGGATCTTGGATGATATCAGAAACTGGGAGTAATTACATAGCAATACCTAAATTCAGGAATAAGATTAGTATGTAGAAACTATGAATGAGTGCCTGTTCCTGACCTGGCACTAGGCCAGATCAATGCTAAAATAATAGGCAAATCCTATCACATCCAAGATTAGGAAAGCCAGCCAAGATAGATCACAATTATATCTTTAGTTAATAGCTTAGAAGAATTTCAGTCTGAACACTCTGCTATGGAAGATGCCTTCTCCACTGACATTTCTTTCTTTTTTTCCCTTCCTCCCTCTGTAGCTCAAGATGCTTACGCATTCTGCAAGCTTGCTGGTTTATTGCTTTGAGCGGCAGCATTATATAACAAAGCCATGCACAGTGTAATGTGGTATAGATAGCATCAAGCTCCAAGAATCTTGCTTTAATAGCCTACTTATTTAGTCCTAGGCCAGCATGCTGAACAGCAACAAGAGGTTTGGCTGCACTTAAAAGGAGAGAAATCCTCGCTCTTCTGTGAATTTGGAGTTTGTCGCTGGAAACATGCCGAGCAGAGTTTTTTGATGACCCGAGAGTTGCAGCTGGGGTCATGCATGTTACTTATCATATGTAGACTGGTTCAAAATGGTGACTGCATGTGTGCCGTGGAGATACAGGAAGGCTGTTAAATTGCCATTGCACGTACAGTATGAGAGCAGTAGAGTACAGGCAGTGCTTGTGCTGAAGAATAAGCAGCTCCAAGGGAGGAGCAACTGGCACAGCATAATCATTGTCTTCAGTAGCACATATTATTTTGATTCTTCAGCAGGCACCTAAGCATGATTGCTCCCACTCTGAGGGCTGACTAAAGCAGCAGCTGGACATGAATCAAGGAACATATGGGTCATTTTCACTTGTGGTAACGCAATAAGTTTTGAGTCAGATTTGATACTCCTGAATTTATTTCTGCCGCCATGACTGCAAAGTTAGATTTGTAATGGTACTCAAATTCTCTCTTTCCATTTTTGTTTTCATTTCATTTCATTTTAAAATGAAAACAAAAAGAGTGAGATTACACCAAAATTCTTCCTGTTTAAAATATGTATTCATTATTGCATATATAAAAGAAGAAGCATAAAATGTTATTACAAATACTAATAAACAGATACACAATGGAACAGACACAAGAAAGACAAAGAATAGAACCATTTTAATCACACTCAGAAGATGTATTGCATCCTGTGCAAATTATTTAAAACAAATGCGTAAAGGACTGCATTGTTTTAAGGTCAAAAGTCGTCATAAAATGGATTTAATAGAAATAAAGAATAAACTGAACTCAAAATAAAATAAAGATATTGATTAATAAATAATTGTTTGGTATGTGAACAAACATCAATCCACAATCAATTATGAATGAGAAACTAAAATTGTATAGATCTAAATGGTAATGATTCCATAATTTTGTTATATTGTTTTTATTCTTTTTTTAAAAAAAATGTTACCTGTCCAAATGAGATGGGCAGTCAAATTATTAATTCATTATTTCAATCAATCAATGAGGCAAAATGCAAGAAAATCTATTAAAATAGCAATGTGTTTCACAACAGATGTGTATACAGTATATGTTTAATACAATTATTATTGACACATGAAAATAATTTATGGATATACATGCAACATTTGCTTAAGAGCCATTGAATTCAGTAGGTAGGTATACCCTTTTCATTTTTAAAAGCAACCCCTCCCCTGTGCTTTTTTAAATTTTACCAAATTAGGCAGGGTTTTTTTATTCATAAACAATGCCAGATTTGACCGAAGTTATTCATTTTCTTTTGAACATCCTTTGTAAGGCTAAATTAGCTTTAAAAGGTACATACTTTTCCTTCTAAAAACCCTCAAAACAATACAAAAATAAAAGTTGGCTAAAATATTAATTGTATAACTAAATTAAATGAGGTCCTAATAATAACTGCTTGTGAGTTTCAATAGTAGTCTATATAATAGTTTTCCCCAATACGGTGCCATTCATATGAACTGGATTTTAACTCCCCAAAACAACAAATGGTGTATTAGCATTGCTGAGAATTGATTAAAATATCTGGAGGGCACCACATGCTGCCTTTGTTCTATATTTTAGTTTGTAGCTTTGAGAAGTGACTGGATTTCATATAGTTTAACAGTTAATTAAAATGAAATTAATTACAATTGCATGCACATCTTCAGATATTAAAGGGACATTTACAGTTTGTATGTGTAAAAAAGGTGTTAACTGGTGCACGTGTATTTGACAGCAGATAGAACTCCAGTATTTTTATATCTGCATTTATATATTTCCTAACATGGAACTCAGCATGACATACATAGAGTTTTTAAGCAGCTTCCATTGATGCATTGGCATAACCTGGCTCTGATTATTATAGCTTTAACAAGATGTATCCTTTCTGTGCCACTTAGTGCACTTGGATCTGACTCCATATAGCAGTGGTCCCCAACCTTTTTATCGCCGCGGACTGTTGTAATATAGTTCCTTGTGTAGGCGTGTGTCCTCCATGGCCTGGTTCATACTAGGGCCTGCAGAGCCACGCTGAATCACACAGTCAGCCTTTGATAATTTTACCGTGGCCTGCTGAGCGCGCGCAGGGGTGGGGGGGCGTTGTTCGCGACGACACATTGATTGCGTACCTGCGGGGGGCTCTCTTCCCTGGAGCCTTTGCGCACGGCCCAGGAGCTTTTGCGCATGGCCCAGGAGCCTTTGCGCTGCAGCGATCATGTCCCCCAGCCGCTGCAGCGATCATGGCCCCCGGCCGCTGCAGCGATCATGGCCCCCGGCCGCTGCACAGCCCGGTACCAGGTACTCCACGGCCCGGCACCGGTCCGCAGACCGGGGGTTGGGGACCACTGCTATATAGGACATGAGATGAAAAATAATTATGTAAATTAATTATGTTGAACAGGTTTCAAATGCCATTATCAAAGGGAATCCACATGTATTGTACTAAGTAGAATTGTGATCTGAACAAACAACCCAAAAAGGAAAATCGTGAATTGAAAATACTTTAAAATGGAATTTCATTGGCTGGAGATCCACTTGTCCATAGCATCTTAGTACTTAGAAATTTCTATTCATAATTATTCTCGACCCATGACCTTATAAGAGTTGTTATTGTGGCAGAAGGCAAATCAAATAATAAAAGTAGCAAAAACTTAACTTTGGTTTAATTTGTATACCAAATTTACTTGAACAAGGTCTTTTAAAATGGAGTGGTAGCATACAGAAATGCAGCTATAATCTTATTTACAAAAAAAATACTTTTCTTATATAAAGGAAAATGCAGCGAGGAGTTGTTTGATTAATGAGAGGGACCTTGTAATTTTTTTGAAAAGTTATTTAGTAGTTTACAATTGCAGAAAGTCTTAGAAACGGCAGTATAGTAGAGAAGGAAGCTCTGATTTAATGTAATTTTTTAAATATAGCAATAGGAAATCATCATTTCTTATCACACACAAAAAGAGCTATAGCTTCAGCCAAAATCAATACAAGGCAAACAAGATACTTGACTGAAATGTTGTGCTTACTCAAAATCTCTCTATAAAAGGTCAGGCGGTCAGGCCGTGGTTAAAAAAATAGTAGTACCCTGAAAATATACATATTCTGTAGAGTTTAAATCAGTGCTTCACATTCATGGTTATTTTTATAAGGAAGTTTTTAAAAAAATCAAATCTGTGTTTTTGATAGTTTGTTTATGGACAATAGTTCAGATTGCTCGATCGTTCCTAAATGTAAGAGAATTCAACTTTCAAACTGGCTTTGCGTATGTAACCAATGTGTTTAAAATTGGGGGGTGGCGGCTGAGATGTCATTAATCTAGGGGTGTCAAACTCAAGGCCCGGGAGCTGGATCCAGCCTGAAGGATGCTTAAACCTGGCCCACAGGGCCAGCCTGGAAACAGCAAAGAACTGCCCCACGATGCCTCTGCCAGCAAAAGTGGAGCTTGCGAGGGCCATGGGCACCACTTCCAAGTTCTGTTTTCACTGGCAGGCAGTTGCAGGAAGCACTTGCAGCCAAAAACGGAGTTCAGGAGCCCATTTTCACTGACCTCCACAGACGCCCCCCCACATGAGTGCTGTTGAGCTGGCCATGCCCATCCTGGCCACACCCACCCTGGTCCCCCAAGGTCAAACACAACCCTGATGTGGCCCTCTATGAAATTGAGTGTGACACCCCTGCATTAGTCAAACTCATCTTGAGAAATGAGTCCAGTTCTGCAGATGAGACTTAAAGGATTCAGATAAATTGAAACTGGTGCAAAGAATGGAGATACTGGAAACTAAAGCCCATGAAGAGACAGATTGAGGTAGCTGAGTAAATTTAGGTTTTAAAAAAAAATAATGTGAAGTATGATAATGCTCTTCAAATACTTCAGAGTTTTCAATATTTTCCCCCCTGTTATATTCTCAGGGTACAAATTTTATAGGAAGACATATTCCAGGGATATTAGTAAAGGCCTCTTAAAGGTAATGACGAGTTGCTTGCAGAACTAATTTCCTATTGAGGTTGCGAGCGTCTCTTCCAAGGATATGTTCAGTTAGAGGCTGGACAGACAGCTGTTGAGGATAGTTGCATATGCATTCCTGCACAGAACAGAGACAAGGAGTCAATGGTTTAGACATTTTTCTAGTTCTATTACCCCCATCTCCACAACACACTTGTCAAGTAATTCCAAGTTAGTCAAATTTCATTCCAAAGTTCTAATCATACTCTAATATTAAATAGGTCTATACTGTTAAAGCCAGTTAATTGACCCTTTTTGTTTACCAATCTCTTAAGGAAAACAACTGGGCAGAAAACGTGAGAACTTTTGTCCTCTGCCACAGAGAACAATGAAAATTTGGAACTATTGATCAGACCATTACATTTCTTATGAATTTCTATTCTGTAAAATGTTGTTAAAGTGAAATAGTATGTTTACTATAAAATAAATCGGTAAGTCTTATTTCCATTAAATGGTTTTAGGGTTGTAGCTGATAGAACAACCCTGAAATATTGCTACAGTCCCCGTTGTTATAAACAAAGACTATCACAGCATTAATAAGAATCATATTGGTAGAAAGCAGGAAAACGTTTTCTTATTCTGGTTTATTAGGGATGGATAAAACAATAATGCTCTCTGTCTCTCTCTGTTTCTGTCTCTCTGTTAACACATTATAATTTTGTCCTGGTTTCACATCCATTTGCAAAATCATTTTGCACATCATTTTGTGCACGTTTCTGTATATTTCAAAGTCGCTTTGCACATTTTCAAGCATTTCCCCCAAAACTTTTTATATTCCATTTTCTATAATATATGCCTTTTTATATGATGTCCTTCCTAACATTGCTTGGAGAAATGTTACTTTAAAAGCAGCATGTATGAATACATAAATAAACAAAATATTTTTGTGCACATATTTTTAATTAGGGAATGGTGTACCCAGAAAGATAATTGTTTTCCATTTTTCATATTAATTCATAATATTATATTAAAATTAGCATACAATTTCTCCTCTTTCCTAGCAAGAACTAAGTCAGTCTCACTAATCTTAATATGGGCAACTTCTGAATCAGCATTTAAAAAAACCTCTATGCTTTAAATATTCTTCAGAATTGCTGCAATAGGCTATTGCCATCAGCCCTCTGATTATATACTGGAACATCTCAAATTGTGCATGTGAGTGGCAAATTATATATGTTATTAATCTAACCCAAACCTGACTAGTACCTGAATGGAAGGCATCTAGAGAAATTCAGGGCTATAAGCCAGACTGAAGATTTTTAAAGTTCCAGAAGTGTACCATTTCCACTTTATGTCCAGAGAACTACATGAAGTTTTCTAAAAAGTCCCCTGAGTTTATCTGAGCTAGAAGGAAAGTTTACTTTTTGAACCTACTTTCATGTTTTCATGTATTTCCTGCCAGAAGATGGTGGAATAATCATAGCCAAGGAAGATTCAGTCCGTGCACAGCCCTGAAATGCCAAGTTGCCCATCACTGCTATTTAATCTTCTCTCCTCTCCTTTTTTTCCTCTTGAATGGATTCTCCCACCTTTTGACATGTATAAAGGTGAAAAAAGCAAGCAGAACATAAAGGGAACCATGGACAAGGGCAGAGGAAAAGGGAACAGGATCAGCAAAAAGGGGACGTGTCCCAATCTTCTACAATTTTTCACCAAAGGTTGTTTTTCTTTTAAAAAAAAAACTTCTAACCTTTAAATTATGTTGATTTTCTCCACCGATGCCTCCATCTTGTGCCTTTTAAATAAATGTATTTGAAATGGCTAAAGCATGGGAACAAAAGAGAAAGTAAACATATACTGCATATTGACTTCATGCCTCATTTATTTATGAGGGGTGTTATTTAACTGGCATCTGAATACTTCACTATAGCAAGGCTCTTTTTAATTAGAAGTGGAAAATGAAGGTTTGTTTGTGCCATTTAAAGTGTATTTAAGAAAAATGGGCTAAAGTTAAGTAATTGGATTTAGTCATCAACTCTGAAAGGTTGACTGCAAGAGGGAGCAGAAAGCAACGGGGATCCAGCAAAGGTCAAATGAAGTCTCTCTTTCAATAATGCTTCTCGACTACAGGTATCCAGCAAATAATTGGCAGTGGGAGTAGAATTGTGATTTGAGCTGCTGAAAAACAAAATCTGATGGCTGAAAAAAGGAAAATGAAAAAAAGAAAACATGATTTGAGCAATGTAATTCTTCTCCACTTGACTTCTCATGGGTAGACTTGATCTACAATCTTTTTAATCCAAAATATCTGGATTTGTGGCAATTCAATTGCAGGGATTAAAATGAGTTGTAAACAAACAGAATGAATTGGATTATACGTTAGGCTGGTAGCTATTAATGGCAAAAGGCACAAAGCAAATAGGAGTCTCCCATTTCAGACCAAATAGGACTATAAAGAGGTTGAGGTCAATGTCTTCTACAGATTTAAAGGCCAAACTATACATATTGTGCAGTCTTTTTTAAAATGCAAATAACAGCAGTTTGGAGGGAGAGGGACAGGCTGATAATTAATATGAACGGAATGCACACATGGAAGGGAATTCAGTCCTTTTCTCCCTGAAGAAAGTCCCTTTTTTTTAAGCTAGCATTTGTTTTAGGGAAGACATTTCCATTGGGATCTGTATGGGATTTTCAGCCAAATCAAATGCTAGCACTGAAAATATATAATTTTGGACCACAGTGAAAAAGGAAAAGATTAAATCACCTCATCCCCCACAATCTCTGTGTGAATTCACATGCACACAAATGTAGTTTGGGATTCTTTCTGCCTTTCAGACAGATTAATATTTTAATATTAATATTTTAATATTCCTTGCAGAAATATCTGAAAAGCTCAGGAGGATTTTCAACCAACGCAACATACATGTACACTTTAAACCCAAGAATACCCTAAGGCAGAAGTTTGTCTACCTCAAGGAGAAAACATCCTGTCAGAAGCTTCCATTCGCCACTCCCTCTAATCTCAACTTTCAGTACCTGTCCTTCAATCTCCCCCACCATCCAATACAACTGATGAAGCTTTCTGGAATGGAAGAGAAATATCTTTTTTTCTTCTTCTTGCTCAAAAAGTCAGTCCAATTGCCTTCACCAAAAAACAAACAAACAACCTTTGAGACATCTATGATCTGGATGACTGAGAATCTTCATAGGCGTTCATACCTGGCAATTGGCTTTCACTGTGGTTTGTGATTGTATCACTATTATTTTATTATTATTGATTTTATTATTATTTTACCCATCTCTGTTGCCACTAACAGTATTCTCACCGCAGGTTTACCCAGAATCAATGTAGTTAAAAATACACAAATTTACTCAGTGAGCATAAAACAATACGTTACCTCCCAATAAAATATACTTAAAATTGCTTGAATCCTGAAAAAATGTTATTTAAGAAAACTCACCAAAGTCCTTTACTTATGGTTTTACTTACTTATGAGGCAGAAACCATTATTGTCATATCTAAGTGTAAGAGTTTTTAACTATAAGAAAGAAGAGGAGAGAGGTTGATATACATGTATCAGTTTGGCTGCTGATGCTGATCAAAATTAAAATTATTCAGGCTTCCACAGAGTTGGGACAAGGAACAAAATGTTCAAAATTCTCTTCTATTGATGGAACAAAATGTGTGTTGTGATACCACAGAACAAACCATATGACTCGTGTATTTCCATCTGAGGTTGGCAAGCAAGTACAAAAAAACCCAAGATTTGTACTATGTTGCAACTATAACAAGCATTTCACCTTTTCATTCCCAGATGCCTTAAAGCTTTCGCATACGCCACGTGTTTTATATGGCACAATAGCCTAACTCTAAATCAGGTGGAAAACCTGTAGCTCTCTCTGGCAGCATGACTGCGGTTCACCGACAAATGCGCTCCCGAAAAATGCACACCGACAAAACCGCCGCGACAAAACAGCGAAGTTGAAAGTATGCCCACTAAAGCACGTCAACAAATACACGCCGACAAAAGCGCGCCATTGAAAACAATGCAAAAACAACAGTAACAACGTTAACAACCCTAACCCTTACCCTAACCCTAAACCTAACCCTAAATCTAACCCTAACCTTAACCCTAACCCTAACCCTAATCCTAACCTAAAAACCCTAATCACGCTTTTGTGGGCGCAGTTTTGTCGGCACGCTTTAGTGGGCGTGCTTTCAACTTCGCTGATTTGTCACGGAGGTTTTGTCGGCACGCATTTGTCGGCCGCGCATTTGTCGGGTCACGCATGACTGCACATTCTTGGGCAACACTAGTTTCTTGCGTTTGAAAAGCTTATATATACTGTAAGTTGGGTTGGAAACTTTCAGTAGACCAAAATATTCTATTAGTATTCTCTGTGAGGAAGACTATAAAATATAATATGTAATTAAGTACTTGAATAATTATAATAGACGAAGTGCTCAGCTTTGACCTACAAAATCAGTAGCAAACCCACAGCATTCTAGTTTCACTTGAATAGCAAATGAATTTTTTTTTTCATCTCTGTAACTGTCCTCAAGGATCCATAACCTTTTTGACCATAATCCTGTATCTGTTAATTTGGAGTCAACCCTATTAAACTGCTGGCCAAATGGTAAAGAACTGGCAGTCCATTCTAACCTTTCTTTCCCCAGGGAGAAGAAAACAGGCATGTAACCAGTAAACTTAAATGCACCAATGCATTATGTCAGAAGATAAATGTAAACATTGCATGTATGTTTTATGACTTGGACATTTTAAAGTGTTGAGGCAAAATGTTAAAGCATAGTTCACTTTTTCATATGTGCATGGTGTCACTGCAATAAAAGACACTAAATATCAATTTGCTTAGATGAAAATGAGAATTAACTTTAAAATAGTTTGGGATAATTGTAGTTGTTTTTCCCATGTTCCCATTTAAAACAAAACACTGCTTTATTGGTATGTGTTATGCCTTTCAGAATGGAAGCAAGGAAGTTACAGTCTAAACTTTGACATCAGGGAAACTGCAGAAGAAAAGAGGAAGGAGAGAATGGGAGGTTTGAAAAAAAAGGAAATCAACACAAAAGTTTGCATTTCTATGGCCATAAAATAGAGAAATAGCTTGACTATCAACATAATATGCCTAAGAAAAAATGTCAAGGATAACTCCAAGTCAGCAAGATGTAGCATCGACTAATGCTTTTTCTTGGTGCTTGCAAATTTTTGCTTCACTCGTCTTTTTTCTTTCAAAGATTATTTTAATGAAAAATAATGAAGTTAGAAATTAGCACATTGCTAAGCAAAGCAGCAACTTCAAATACATTTTTTAAATCAACAAGCATCAACTATTTTTTTTGAGCAAATGATAAATAATAGAGGTCTATAGAACCCACTATCTTGTTTGGAAGTGTACTGCTGATGAAATTGATGCTTTGTGTGCCTGGCCACATACATCATGGTAGCTATTTTGTGGGGGTGTCCGAAATACGCTCATAACATTTCAAATGTGCCCATTGTTCCAAAACGGCAGGAACATTTGGTTAAATGTTAATACAATCAATGGAAAATATAGGAGCTGGTATGCTAATGTATATATTCCTCCCACTTTCATCTTCAGAATAGTAAATAAGCATAATGATACAGCAAGAACCAATTAAATAGGAGATAATTGGCTAATGCAGGGAATCTGTGGCCTTGGAAGGAAAAGAATGGGGCATTGCTAGTACCAAAATAAAATCAGTAAATCAAATGTAAATTACGAACTCTATTTTCTGCACTGTAATGTACTACAAAGTGCTCGTCAGATAGTTCTGAATGACCTGGCCCCTTCTCTCCTCTATTTGTACAGAAATAGAAAGCTGTTGCTTTTTGAAATTGTTAATGTTTCAGTGGGAAATGTCATCCTAACACTACAATAGTTCATCTCCTTTTAAAGAAAGGTTTAAAATTTAAATTTCACTGAGCTGCAAAACCAGCAAAAATACCTTCTGGGAATAGAAGGTATTCCCAGAAGGGAGAGTTTGAACATTTGTAAAGAAGAAGTCAGGTCAAAATAAATGTTTTGGTTTTTTTTTAAAAAATGTATATATTTTTATTTTAGTTGTAAGCTGCCCAGAGTCACTTTGCAGAGTGCAGAGTGGTAAGGGCTTTGCACTCTGCAAATTTAATAAATAAATTAAATTCATTGGTCTGTAATTCTTGAGAGAAGATACCTTAAATTTACTGGTAGACTGGTGTGACTTGAATTTGTGGCTTGAATTCCAGGTTTAATGAAGAAGGAAAATGGCAGAGTATCTACCTTTAAAAAAAAAGTTAAAATAAAAGATAGACACCATGACATTTTATTTAACCTTCTTGTTTGAAAAATTCATTTTTAGATGCACAGGTATCAGAGCAAAATATATTTTCTTTTGCAGTTCCCATATTGTGAAAGAAATCACGGGAACGTCTTGTAAACATTATCCATGCACTGTGTGTTGTACTTACTTTCCTAAGCCATTTTGCTTTTAGGTTGGATCCAAATGACCCACAAGTGTGCACAGATACCTTGGATGCTTTTGACTGAAAAGGTTTGAGAAACCTACAGGTTCCACTTTCTTTACAAGGCAGTTTGAGATAGCTTCATTTACATTTTGATAACTGCCAATGAACCAGAGGCTAATTGGGCAAGCCAAAACTCCTAGAAATGTTTGTTTGTTGGAGTTACACATGCATAACTGAAAGAAAGTGAAAAGATTATTGCAGTGGGATTATTAGGGATACGGTGATAATAGTAGGGTGAAAGTGGAATTGATTTACAGTGTGTACTTCAGATCATGCAGAGTAATTGCCCCTTAATGCCTTTTAATCAACCCGACTTTCAGAACAGTCTAGCTGAGTGACAGGCCTTCTGCTAGTATTGTATAAACATAATACTCGGAAGCATAGTACTTAAGGAGGAAAGTCTATATTTTTTTCTGGCAGTTAATGATAAGCTGAAAAGATGCTGATGTATCAGAGGAAAGAGCAAAATCAGTATGGGGCTCTTGTGTATGTTCCAGGAATATGTTGAAAATCTAAAATAAAATTACTTGGACATTTGTGGGGGGAAAGCACAGTACACACTATTTTAAAAGAACAAATGTTCTGCCTTTAAGCCAAAACATATTAAGTCTGTTCGTCTTTTGAATCTATTTGAATATTTTATTCATTGCTTTCCACATACTTCTTGGTCCAGTACTAATAGACTTTCGTAAAAAAAAAAAACAAAAAAAAAACCAACAACAACTCCAAAAACTGATGAGCCCTTTTTGACAAGATACTGTAAATGGTATTAAAAAAATAAGCTTTTCCTTTTTTTTTTACAAAATAATGCAAAAGAAGATATTTAATCAGACTCTACAATGACATACTCATCTGTAATAACACACTCGAGTGATTTGATTAGCATCAGAGAAACACACCATGTGTTTGGTGAATGCATCAGATACAGTTCTCACAATTTGCAAAGAATATGGTGCTTTTAGGCAGAAGTAGCTGTCCTCATTGTGACATTATTTTCAGAATCAAAGGCAATAAGAGAACAATTTGTCTACTAAATAATATGTACAATTTAATTTTTCCTTTCTTGAGCAGCTATAACTAGGTGGTTTAAGGCATTGACTTTCCCAACTCAATGCTTTGTACAACCTTTGGCCTCGGAATCACTCGGTAATGTCTTGGTTTTATACAAGGCCACTTTCTATATTCTGTATAGTAATGAATAGCAATTGATAATGATTACAATCCTATCTGGATGTCCTAACTTTGCCTATGAGTTTATGTATTTCACTAGCTACGAGTGAAAGGTGAAGGCAGAGTAGAGAATACAGCAAGGGTCTTTAATATTTCCGAAACATTTTAAAATATATTATAGGAAGGCCAAAAAGTTTTTGAAAAGATATTTCGGTACATATATCAATCGTCATGGAGACCACCTGACTATTATTAGAGCAGCACTTCGTTATATTCTGCCCTTTTCACACAAGGAATATCTTCCTATTATTGATGCTAGACATGTCTCAGAGTATCAATTGAATTCTGACATATTGTTAATGTCAGAATAGATTGTGCTGTGGCACACAATTAATCTCTATTTTTCAACCCTCTGCTTTTGATTTAATAGAAAATGCTTTTGATTTTGGTTTTCAAAGGACAAGATTATTGGGGTGACATTCTTTTAGATGGGTGAAGAGATTTTATGCTTATTAGTGCAGGGAGAGCTGAAAGCTTTGGTTTTCCTTTGCACAATTATGTCTTTAGCGTTAAAGAGTTGGCTTCCAGAATTTAAGTAAGTCCACCATGAAGAAATTCCTATGAGACTTTTTCAGATCAGAAAACAAAGGAAATCTGAGAGGCTGTGAAGGCTTGGGGAAATGAAATGACATAATAACCATCTATAAATGCCACAAATTTGTGCTATACACCTTTGCCTATACATGCACTCTAAAGTATAATTTTCTTACTCAAAACCATATTATAAGAAGAGAACCAACCACATATCTTCTATGTATCATCTTGTTTGACCAATAACAATGACTTTTTACATAATTAATTTACTAAACATTCCATGGTCTTGCATTGTTAAACCTTAGTTATGCCACCAAATTAAAGTAAGAAAGACCTGAATTAAATACTCCTTTGTGGGATAGGGGTATTAGTAAATAAAAAAGCTAGACTACCAAGAAAATCAGTCTGAACTGTTTTCCTTGACATTTCAGATTTCTATATTTTAGTAGAAGATCAGTCCATCATCCAAGCCTCCACCTGCAATCTAAATTACTTTCCCACCTCAACATTTGCCATTAAAACAACTTGGATGCTGTAAAATCACATAGACTCCCATCTTGAGGATACCTAGTAATTGGTTATTTTCACTTCTCGAAAAAAGCAACATAATATAGTGCTCCTTACCTTGTCTGTCATCTAGCATTGATATAAAGGATTGATAAAGGACTGAGTTTGAAACGGTATAGGGTTACGTGCTTGAGCAGGCAGTTGGAGGTCCCTTCCAACTCTGTTATTCTGAGCTACAAAACCGTTTAAATCAGAGGTGCCCAATCTTGGCCACTTTAAGACTTGTGGACTTCAACTCCCAGAATTCTCCAGCCAGCTTGGGAATTCTGGGAGTTAAAGTCCACAAGTCTTCAAATTTCCAAGATTGGACACTTCTGATTTAAAACATCAGAATCCCAGTCATAACTTGCATCTGGTTGGTCAGGCTAAAAGTATCACACAAATTTTTGTGATTTAACAACAAACAAATATTTCACTAATACAACTTTCTGTAATTACTCTTCCAGGGGAAAAAAAAATGCACCCTATGAGTTCTGCCACACACAAAAACCTGGCATATTCCTCACAGGAGATGCAAATGGTATTAAAAAGTTAACTTTAAAGCATGCATGTATGACACACTTTTGACCACAAGGGGGCACCTTTATCAGGGAAAAAGACAGAAGGAGAAAGAACAAAGTAGTATCTATTTGTATGAAGCATTTTAAGATTTTCTGTAAGTTACTGCTTACATTTTTCAACTCAAGATTCCCCCGTATTCACAGCAGTTGTAACACATATCCTAACTAGGGTGAAAGTACATTTAATTCAGTGTGAGGCTTGTTTTTTGGGCAACATGCTGTGGATATGCAGAAAACCTTCTAGTTTCTAATGTTGCTTACTTGGCTGTTTTGTATTTTTCAAACAAAGCAAAAAAGGCTATATGTGGTAAAGAGTAAATTAACAGTTTATTTCAACATAAATCATTGAAATTATTTTATATATTCACAGAATGACAGTTATATTTTCATAGCACCAGACAAAATGACAATATATTGTAATTATTGCTACTATTATTAGAAAACAGTTCTGTGTACAAATTATTAGACTGTTTGTCTAGCCCTTTTCTAATCAATCCAGTATTTCTTTAACCAACTGGACAGCTTCCTAGACTATGCTAAGACATACAACTTGGTTTACAAATTATATTATCTGGAATCACACAACTCATTAAGCCAGAGTTAAATAAGCCACATTTTGCCTCAATGTGTTGAGTGAACTAAGTTCATATTATATCCTCCATCAGCTAGAAAGGGATAAGAACTGACATTAACCTCAAGTGTAAAACAGAATGCTAGACTAGAGGAATGCTTCTTTTAAAATTTTATCAAAAGCTGTACAATAAACGCTTCCTCAATTTTATTAGGCCTAGTCTCTGTAAATGAGAATTAGAAGAAGAAGCAGTTATGGAGCTGCTTCTGGTCCTCTCATAGATAGCAACCAATTGTCCTCTGCGTGAAAAGACATCACAGAATAACAGAGTTGGAAGGGACCTTGGAGGTCCTGTACTGCTTGCTTAAGCAAGAGACCCTGTACTATTCTAGACTAATGGTTGTCCAATCTCTTCTCTAAAAACCTACAATGATGGAATACCCACAAGTTGTTTAATTGTTGTCACTGAAAATTTCTCCTTATTTCTAGGTTGGTTCTCTCCTTGATTAGTTTCCATCTATTTCTTATATGAGAAATGGAGGTAAAGATCTCATCTTCTCTATTATTCTTGGATATTCCAAGTATAATTCTTCCCTCTTCCTGCCTTTCTCATGATGCACGGACTTATTATTCATAGTAAACTAACTTCAGTGGGTGCAACTGCAAGCAACTGGCCCCTTGTAAAAAGGAATAATGCGAGATTACAGGCATTCAACTCCATTTGTATTTGAAAAATGCATCTTGTTGGGCTTCAGGACACATCAACAATATGCAAAGTTGTTTATAAAAACTAGTATCTATTATAACACTATTTTTTAAGAAAAATGAAATTAACATTTTTAATTCTGATTTATTCCCTTTCAATCCCCATTTTTCCTTCTTTCTCAGGTAGGGCCACATTATTATTATTTTTAAATGTTGATGTCTCTAAGGAACTTAAGTACAATACAGTACAGTTAAATTACCATTAGCGCTCAGGATCCTTAACATACTATGATATATATTTTACAAATGCTTAAAAAGCAGTGATTTGTATTAGGTTTAGGTTTATTGGAATATAGGACTCAGGGCGGCGTACAACATAAAAACACATAATACAAAAGTTAAAAGAAAGATTAAATAGAATATCCAAAAACCCAATAGACATTTACAATGAGATTATACAACATAACCTGTAATATATAAGATTGCTACAACTTTTCCAGCAAGAATCTCAGCAGAATGAGATCAGAAGCAATTTTTAAACAACAGAAAACAACAAGGACTATATTTATCATTCTATTGAATTATTCAACCTGTTCAAGATCAGTCAGTTCAACATAAATTGTAATACAGGAAAGATCTGCTAAGTGGCCCTGTAGCACATTGTTGCTGCTTATTAATTGCCACACGTTCATGATTAGTCAAATAACGATGGCATTTACATTAATTTTGGCACCAAGATTCTAAGTCTCCCAATGAGTTTTCATAGGTCTGGAGAAAATATACCCTTTGATATATTTGATGACTTAATTAATTCATGCTGTATATTGCAATCATTTAGATATAAACTCAAGAGCACTTTTATCCATTTTAAAAGTTCTTCTTGACCAGAGTAAATATAGCTTTCATTTAATTTATACATTTGTCATGTTTTTAGTTTGCTCTCAAACCATTAAGTGGCTTGCATGATATTTATAATTATGAATCATGTTTATATTTAATTCATACAAAGCAGTAATCTTTCTTCATTTCTACCTCTTCTATCTAATCACTCATAAAATCTATTCCATATTAAGTAATGTACTGTGTCTTCATTGTCTTATATTTTTAAAGTCAGTCTGTCCATCTCGGCACAATCTAAGATTTTACGTTAATTTTTACTCCTAACAACCATATAGAGAGATTTTTCTCAATGATGATCCCATCCCTAACTGATATTTCAGGCCTTCTAATGGTGTACATATTGCCACTGGAAGTGAATCCGTTCACCCTGCAGCTGGCCATCCTCGTCTTCTCTTCCCTTCCACATTTCCCAGCATTAGAGCCTTCTCCAGGGAGCGAGGTTTTCACAAAATGTATCCAAAGCATGGTCATTTATGTCTTGAGTGGGTTAATTTGTTCAATGATCCATGTATGGTTTTTTTGTCTATATATGCTATTCTCAGAGGTCTTCCAATATGTTGTAAGTGTCAATATTCTTTATATACAAGTTATTCAAACTCCAATTTACTTAACTGCCAGTTCATATTTCACAAGGTCAGGTGTATCTATCTATGTGCATTTTTGGGAGTATGCAGAAGTTGCCATTTAGAAACCACATACTGTAAATATCACTAGTTGTAAATGAATGTATTGTTAAATCTAACTAAAAATAGAATTGGGAATCTATCCCATCAGGGAGCCGGTTTGCTCTTGTTCAAAATATTATTGCATTAATTCAGCAGATCCATTGCCCTACCTGAAAGGAAGGAATAGAGCCGAGTGTCATCAGCAAAATGATGGAGGTTCATTCTAAATCTTTGGATGATGTCACTGACTGCTTTCAGATAGACATTAAGAAGCAAGAGCCATCAGAAGATAACATTCTGCAGAGTTCCATAACAGAGATGGAACTACTATAAGCCAGGAGTATCTTCTGTAATTGTCCAGTAAAGAAGTAAAGTAATTGCTGTAATGTGGTGCACCAACAATTAATGCAGAAGGGTCTATAGGTGCTTCATGATATTACAAAACCACAACTGGGTAGATTTGAATTGTTTTGTGCTGCCCGATACAGGATATTAAATGGTGCTGTCCCCAGAAAGAATCAATTTATTTTGTTTCTTGAAACAGAAGTCCGCTCAAATCTCTGATAAAAAAAATCAATGATAACACATATTCTCAGTATGATGAGAATCATAACCATGCAGTGTTAGATATCCATCAGATTGAGAAAACATATTCCAAAATGCTACTTTTGGTTCAGGTATTCAACAGTACAACAAACATAAGCTCTGTTTCTGTGCTGAATCTGGACTTCAAATCATTCTGAAAGTGGAGCAGGGTTTTTTTTTTTCCTACCATCCAACATTGCCAGACAATATTATGGACATAATCTTAAGTACTACTGATCATCTGATTTATTTATTTTTTAGTTCTCTAAGTCATGACTTGACATAAGACTACTTATTCTTCTTTCTTTAAGTTTATATTATAAACTAGGAATTGGTCCTATTAATCACTTTGATTAAGACTTAAAACATGAGAATTTATTTCTACCTTCCATAAAGATATTTTCAATGTGAGAAATGTTGCTTTCTAAAACAAGACCCATTACTAATGAAAACAACAGCAGAAAAATTACTCTAATGCTACTAATGATAATTTATTCAGTGACATGACAAAAGAAAGCAAAGATAATAGCAACAGTAATAGGAGATATTATCCTAAAATAAATGGAGCACCACTTGGGCTCCATCGGCATTGACAAAAATCACCATCAGTCAATTGTAAAAGGAAGCTGGATTTGGAATAACTTACATCCAGCAACAATGTTTTTAACACCAACAAACATTAACACCTGCCTATTCTAAGTTCTTGGGAAGGACTCGATAAGTGAATCAAAATGCCAAATCTAGTCTAATCATCTGGCTTGACTGGATAACAAATCTTAATAATTTATTAGAATTATAATTTATTATATTATAGTCATACAATTATAATAATCTATTCAAACTAATTCAAACTAATGCAATCAAACCAACAATTGAAAAATCATCACACAATGTTTACAGATTGTGCGAAGAAGCAGAAAGAACAGTAGATCATATATTCAGCTTGTAAGCAAGAAGATGGTTATAAACAATAATGTAACAGAGTCACCAAAATGATTCACTGGAAGAGCTATAAAATTTATCATGTACCAGTAATGGTAGGAACTTAGAATTGAAAAAGAAGTTGAAAATGAACCAATTAAAATATTGTGGCATTTCTAAATACAGACTGATCAAATCTTGGCTCATAACACACCAGATGCAACTCTGGTTGAGAGTATGAAGAAAGTATGGACAACTGAGGTGCAATACAAGGGGATAGTAGAAGAGAGGACAAGGAATTGGAGAAGATCACAAAATATCAAGATCTGAAAATCAAAACTGAAAGTAGAAATGAAGCAGCCAGTGGTCATAAGCCTACTTGGTGCCATACCAAAAAATCTTGGATGGCATTTAGAAAATCTGCACATCGATACAATTTCTATATGTCAGTTGCAAAAGTCCTGGATCTGCTCATATACTCTACTGATATATTATGACATCATAGGTCAGTGATGGTGAACCTTTTCGGCACCAAGTGCCCAAACTGGAATGTGTATGCATGTGTGCGTGCCAGAGAAGCAGAAACCCGAAGACCAGCTGGCCAGCGCACACATGACCATTTTCAGGCCGTATTCTGGGCCATTTTCAGGCCGTTTTTGGGCTGGATTTAGGCTGGTTTTAGATTGTTTTTTAGGCTGTTTTCTGGCCATTTTCTGGCGTTCCAGCATCCGCAAAGACCAAATGGCCGGCACACATGTGCATGCCAGAAACCAGTTGACGATGGCACATGTGCTCACAGAGAGGACTCTGCATGCCACCTCTGGCACGAGTGCCATAAGTTCACCATCACAGTCCTAGTTCTTGGGAAAAACTCAGTGCACATAAAGTCCAGCCAAAGAAATGGCTGCTGTGACTTCACATTGTTATGATCAGATTATATTAATTTATTAAATGTATATGGCGCCCGACTCTCAGTGACTCTTAGCATAAGAAGGCCTAGACAACAGTGAATAAAATCCATAAATGTGGGACCTTCCGGTCTGGCGTCACGCTGGAACGAGCTGCTGACAGACTCTCTGTTCGGTTCGCCCGGTCTTTCCACGAGCGTGGCCGTAATAGGCAAGGTCCCTTCGAGGTGCGAGGACCTTTGGAGAGGGGAAGCTTCTGTGCAGTGGAGGGTGAAAGGCGATCTCCCCCCACGAAGCAAGAGGCTCCCTCAGAGTTCGTGCAAAAGAGGTCGGCTGATTAATGGCCGACCAGAAGGCGTGACTGCCAGCCACTAATAAGGAAGGGAGACAGCCGCAGGGAACATAGTGGATCGAATGACGGTAATCACAAGATCTGACTTAAAAGCCTAAATCTAAAAGATAAACAACTTTACTGCAATAAATACAGATACGTGTGTGGGCGCATTTATCTGCAGCGGCTATTAAATACAAACAGTAAACTTTTGTGAAAGCTGATTGACGTAGTGGACAGAAGAAGACTGAGGCTTTGGACTATTTAAATTTGAGGATTAACAGAGGACGAGACTAAGAAGAGAAAGGCAGTCAGCTGGATTTGCCTGCCTGGGAAAAAGGAAAGAAGTTTAATCACAAGGGTTTGAAGTACGCGGTGTCATATTACAGCCAGAGACAGCAGAAGGAAAACACTACACTGACAACAGGAAGAGATTGATGGGTGAGTTCTAAATACTTTCTGGCCTCTCCTGCACCCTGTCGTATCACGCTGAAACGTTTCTCTTCCTGACTCTCCCAGATACTATAGAATTAACTGAGCCTATATTTCACAGTCCTGCTCCAGCTTAATTACCCTGTATGTACCCCGGGCTCTGTATAACTACTCAAACAGCATTCAGAAGGTACTAGACTTACACCTTAAAGGGGAAGAGCTGAATTAAAGCAAATGGCAACCAAAACAGTAACTTTAATTAAAGGGAGTAAAAAGCAAACTCCCCTATCTACCCTGGTGAGGGAAAAGTCCCCTGAGGGCAGGCAAACGGGAGATAAGGCAGCCCCAACCCTGCAAGACCAGGAAGTAACAATGGACTCCCTACAAGAGACAATATTGAAGATGGGTGAAAGTCTCACCAAAGGCCTGGAGGGAGTAATGAATGAAATACATGAAGTAAGAAACAATATGGGAAGAATTGAGGAACGCATAGGAGTAATACAAACAGCGCTGCTGAAAAATGAGCAGGAAATCCAAAATGTTAAGGGGAGAACGGAAATAGCGGAAAAAAGGATAGACAAAGTAGAGGACAATCTGGAATCTATAAACTCAAGCCTGGAGGAGGCCATCCTCCAGCTAGAATTAGAGCGATCAGCATATTATTTAAGACTACAAAACGTGGAGGAAGCAAAAGATGAAAACCTCCGGGAGCTGATTGGAGAAATCCTGGGATTAGTCCTCGGCAGGCCGAAAAAAGAGGTTATTAATGATCTGGACGAAGCCTATAGAGTCAATACAGGCTTCGCGAGACGCCACCGGCTTCCGAGGGAGATCCATGTGAGGGTGTTGAGAAGACAGCTGAGAGAGGACATTCTAAGTACAATAAGAGGGGACTCTCTAACATACAAAGGTAAAGAAATTCTCATCTTAAAACAGACTCCACGGAGAGTCAGAGAGAAGAGAAGGAAATACAACCTCCTCTCCACACGTTTAAACAGAGACAGAATCCAGTTCAGATGGCTCCTTCCAGAAGGAATGCTGATAACATGGAGGGAAAAGAAATACCGAATAGACACCTTGGCGAAAGCTCAAGAATTCCAGGAACTTTTACTAGCAGACGATGAGAGATTTAATAAAGAAGGACTTTTAAGACAGGAGGACACTATAATTGAAACTCAACCAGAGGGGCGGGGGCCAGGAGAGGCCAGAGAACGAGAGAGATATGGCAGAGAAGATTCGAGAGCAAGGTCACCCATCGAGACTCGATCCAAAGGCGCCCTCAAAGCGAATAACGTGTAAGGGAATTGAAGAATGGGAAACGAATGTACTATCAGCAAATGTAAATGGTCTTAACATAACTTCCAAAAGAAAACGTGTACTGTTGGATCTAGTGAAACAAAAGTTAGATGTAATCTGTCTTCAGGAAACCCACATTAAAGAAAAATACAATAACCTGTTGGTCTGTCCAAAACTAGGTAAAACATTCTGCTCGTCAGCACAAACCAGAAAAAGAGGAATTGTAATGTATATAAAAGAATGGTTGAACCCCAAATTAATATATGCAGACAAAGACGGTAGGGTATTAATGGTGGAGATAATTAATGGTGGGAAAATTTTTTTACTAGTTGGAATCTATGCCCCAAATCAAAAACAAGAGAGATTTTATATTAATCTATATAAGAGGATAAATGGAGTGGCAAAATATATGTATTCTAGGGGATTTCAACGCTATAGCAGACGGTAAGATGGACTATAAGAGTACTCACAAGAAAAGCACAAGAAGGAAACTACCGTCTGCCTATGTAAATATGGTGAAGGATTTAGATCTTTATGATGTCTGGCGAGCAATGAATGACAAGATGCAACAGTACACGTTTTACTCCCATCCACATAATTCATGGTCCCGTATCGACATGGTTTGGTCAAACTCGGAGCTACTCATGGATACTGTAAATATTGAAATAATAACCAACAAGTGGGCCGATCATCACCCAGTCTTATGGCAATGGAAAGGGAAGGCAAGGATAAAAGCTAGGTGGACATTAAACCAGAACATACTACAAGAGAAACAATTTGTACAACAAATAGAAAAGGAATTGGGCTACTTCTTTAAAGAAAACGGTAAAGAGCAGACCTCAATACAAAATGTTTGGGACACGATGAAGGCAGTTGTGAGGGGAATATCCATAGCCTATATAATAAGAAGAAACAAAATACACAGGGAAAAACTTAATACACTGAACAAAGAATTAAGAGAGACGGAACTGCTGACCCAGAAAGAGCCAGAAAATAGTAGACACAGGGAAAAAGGAGAGTTAATTAAACACCAAATAAATTTGATCTCTCAAGAGGAAATAGTACAAAACATTAAGAGAATGAAGCAGAATTATTTTGAACATGCAAATAAAACTGGGAGATGGTTGGCCCACAAAATAAGAAAGGAGAAGGTCAAAAGAATTATTAAACAACTGTATGACGAGGAGGGGAATTTGAAACAAGAAATAGGAGAAAAGAAAAAGATAGTACAGAACTATTATAGGAAACTATATAAACAAGACGAAATTAATGAACAAGACATTAGAAAATACCTTATAAAGCAGAAGCTTCCAGTCTTGTCGGAGGAGATGAGAGAGATGCTCGATAAAGAAATCACACAAGAAGAACTGAAAAAGGCCATTCAAAAACAAAAAAACAATAAAACACCTGGGCCGGATGGGCTTCCGTCGGAAATATATAAAAAACTTCAAAATACCATAGAAGACAAATTATTAGAACTATGTAATGAGGCATTACAAAATGGTAGGGTCCCAAAATCATGGGGGGAAGCTTACATCACCCTAATACCAAAGGAAGAGGCGGACAGTAGCAAGGTCCAAAATTATAGACCCATATCCCTGTTAAATGCTGATTACAAAATCTTTGTATCAATATTGGCGGAAAGACTAAAAATAATATTAAATCAGAGTATACATTCGGATCAAAACGGCTTTCTCCCAAAAAGACATATTAGAAACAATACAAGAATAATAATTGATACCTTGGAATTCTATCAAACAAGATCCGAGAAACAACTCGCATTAATCTTTGTCGACGCTCAGAAAGCCTTTGATAACCTAGATTGGAACTTTCTAACCACTCAACTAAAAATGATGAAATTTGGCGATAAATTTATTAGGATTATAGAATCTATATATTCACGGCAATCTGCAAATATTATAGTCAATGGGGAACTAACGGAGAGGATACAAATTGGAAAGGGTGTTAGACAAGGGTGCCCGCTCTCCCCACTACTATTTATTACGTCACTAGAGGTCCTTTTAAATCGGATAAGATCAAATCAGGAAATTAGGGGCTTGACCATAAAAAGAGAACAATATAAAGTACAGGCCTTCGCGGATGACATGGTCTTTATCGTAGAAGACCCCTTACTTTCAGGACCGAATTTGATGAAGGACATTGAGAACTTTGGGTGTGTGGCCGGTTTAAAAATAAACAAGGAAAAAACAAAAATGATTATAAAAAACTTCCCCAAAAACCAGATTGGAGAACTAGAGGAAACAATGGAATTAAAGGTAACTAAAAAAATTAAGTATTTAGGGATCTGGCTGTCTGCGAAATGCTCTTCCATAAAAGAAGACAACTATGATAAGTTGTTACAGAATACCCAAAAGGACTTAAAAACCTGGTCAAAACTACAACTATCACTGATGGGAAGAGTCGCAGTAATTAAAATGAATGTTCTGCCAAAAATCCTCTACCTATTTCAAACGGCACCGGTCAAGCTAGGGGAAAAATTTTATAATGATTTGGACAAAATGATTCGAAACTTTATATGGAATGGTAAAAAGCCCAGAATAAAATATATGCACCTGCAGGATAAAAGAACTCAAGGGGGAATGGGATTACTGGAATGGAAAACATATCACCAAGCAGCAACAACTATGTGGATAAAAGAATGGGTAATGTTAGCTAATAAAAGAATCTTAACAATAGAGGGCCACGACCTGCAATACGGGTGGCATAACTACCTATGGTGCGAGGGAAATAAAATTCACAATTATTTTAGTAGTCACCATTTAAGGGGGGTATTGATTAAGGACTGGGTCGAAATTAGAAGGAGATACTACACGCAACTACCTAAATGGATATCTCCGACGGAAGCCCTGATATACCCCAATTTGATAAACTTGGATAAAATTGTTACCTACCAACAGTTGCTAGACGACCAAAACAAACTAAACCCCAGGGAAAATTTGGCTGATAAGGGAATAAACATTGATTGGTGGCCATATCTCCAAATTCAAAACAAACACAAATTCGATCTAACACAACCTGGCTTCCAGAACAAGAACCAGGAATTAGATAAAATTTTAATTGGACCAGATGAGAAATTAATTTCAAAAATATACAACTGCTTACTGATTCGAAAAACGGAAGCAGAAAGGGTAAAAGAAGTCATGGTAACCTGGGCCCAAAACATTGGCCACACAATAGACCTAGACGACTGGGAAAGAGTCTGGGAATGGAACCTAAAATTGACAAAGTCGACGGCCTATAAAGAAAATATATATAAAATGTTCTACCGCTGGCATCTTCCACCGACAAGACTGGCGAAAATGTCTTCAAAAGTTTCGGCCATATGCTGGAAATGTAAAACGGTGCTGGGCACGTACTACCATATGTGGTGGACGTGTCCGGTAGCCAAAGCATATTGGAAGCAAATACTAGGATGGCTGAATGGAATCCTGTCAATTAAACTATGCCTTAAGCCGGAAACTTTCTTATTAGGAATAATAGATCAAAAAATTTGCAAATCTGACCAATACCTCCTAGTCCATATTCTGACAGCGTCAAGGATTGTTTACGCACAGTGCTGGAAGAGTGAAAATGCCCCCACCAACACTATGGTGATGAATAAAATTTTAGAACTAGCAGAAATGAACAGACTGACGATGCGAATTAATGACAAAGAAGACACAGACTTTTATACAGTCTGGGAGAAGCTATACAAATGGCTTGATGAGTCAGTGAAGACCTAGACATAAAAAGAGATAGCTGACTAACCTAATACGATTAAACCAATAACTCAAATGAACAATATACAACAACTGAGAGATAAACGAAAGGAGAAATGTATCAGGGGCGAGAACCCACCGTCGAGCAATTTTGTTATGCTACAATGTTGGGAAAACTTTAAAAAGCTGATAGGAAATCCGCTATAATTACCTGCATGAAATTAGCGATCAAACTTCATTTTAGATGAGGCGAGAGGACTTATAATCCTTGCCTCTTCAAGCAAGGAAAGGGAAAGAAAACCAGGTTGTCCTCAGCAGAGGAAAATATGCAAATGTAATAAATGTTAGAAGGGAGGGAGGGAGGGCAGTAGGGAAGTCAGGATGGAGAGGAGAAAGGAGAGGAATAGGAAAGGCAGAAGAAGGGGGGAAGGATAAAGAGGAGGAAGAGAAAGAAGAGAAGGGAAAGAAGGTGGGAAGAAAGAAGGAGAGGAGAAAGAGGAAAAACTGGGGAAGGAAGGAGGGAGGGAAGAGAAGAGGGTAGTAAAGAGGGAAAGAGGGAGGGAAAGAAAGAGAGAAGGAGAGTTGAAAGGAAGGAGGGAAGGAGGGAGGAAAGGAGGGAGATTAAAAGGAAGGAGGAGGGAAAGAGGCAGGGAAGGAGGAAAGGTATGTGAGAAGGAGGGGGGGACCGAGGGAGAGAAAGGACGGGGAAGGAAAGGAGGAAAGGAGAAAAGAAAGGAGGGAAGGCAGGGGAGAAGGAAGTAAGGGGGGGAGGGAAGAAAAGAGGGAGGGAAAGATACCTAACCTTTGATGTTTATAATGATTTGATAGTATGGGAATATCTCAAAATGTAGTTGTATTGTTTGTTACAAGTTATGGATGTTGTATTTTCTTTTTACCAACAAAATCTTTAAAAAATTTAAAAAAAAAATCCATAAATGTGTGTATGAATAACCAGATAAATAATTCAATATTGAACATATACTTGTAACAGTAGGAGAGAGGTATCTCCCCACCCATTGCTCAGACAAGATTTCAACAGCATTTGAAAGGTAGCATTACCATGTAGGGGGTAAGCAGTCCCTCTTAAAGCATTGGGCAACTGCACATCTTTCATTGCTCAGCTGGGAAGGCAGACGGCAAACAATGAGCTGCCTAATTATGTGTTTTAAGTTCTCATACCGGTCTGATTCACCACAAGGGAGCCAGGTAAATTAGAAAACATAATCTTCATAATAATTCACGTATACTGCAACTTGCAGAAAATAATATTTCAAGTAGCTGGTGAATATCATAATACATTTTTTTTTAAAGCCGACCATACATTCAGTCTTCTAGTTTGAAGTAGACCTCCTTAGACTGTACATTAAAAGTGAGCGATACTTATGTTCTGTACCTTTTCATTCAGGAGGATCCAACCAACTTGGTTTTCTCCCATCTTAGCCACCAGCCTTTTAAATTTGGAAACCTTCTTTCAAAATAGAAGTAATGAGCTTCTTTCAAGAAGCCTAGTTGATGTTGCTTTCACAATTCACAACGTAATTCAGAAGCCAATGGTTGCTTTTGATGCATAGAAATATGTGAAAGCTTACATATATGCACATACATTCATACCAACACACACACACACGCACACGCATAAAAGCTTACACACATATATGCACACAAATACAGACACATTTTAAAAGTTTGCTGAACAAGTTCCTTCGACTGTGATGCATATGGTATTTGCTGCCAAAAATGAAGTACTAGGAATATGCATTTATGGTAAGTTAATGTTGTATAAAGATTTTTCATTAGTAAAGAGTTGTTAGGCCATCTTTCTGCCACATTTACTTTACTCAATGGCTGTGTGGAAAAAGAAAGTCTGGAGGACTTGGAGTTTTGTGCTCCAAATTGTTATCTTTGGATCACTACTCCATAAAAGTACTTCCATCCACCATTTTGAGATTAAAAGTACTAGCAATAGCACTTAGACTTATATACTACTTCTAAGCAGTTTACATAGAGTCAGCCTATTGTCCCCAACAATCTGGGTCCTCATTTTACCCACCTTGGAAGAATGGAAAGCTGAGTCAACCTTGAGCCCGTGAGATTTGAACTGCTGAACTGCAGCTAGCAGTCAGCTGAAATAGCCTCCAGTACTGCACTCTAACCACTGCACCACCTCAGCTCTTATAGTAGTGGTCCTCAACCTGTGGGTCAGGACCGCTTTGGGGGTCAAATGACCCTTTCACAGGGGTCGCCTAAGACCATCGGAAAACACATATTTTCGATGGTCTTAAGAACCGAGACACCAATTTTATGGTTGGGGGTCACCACAACATGAGGAACTATATTAAAGGGTTGGGGCATTGGGAAGGTTGAGAACCACTGTCTTATAGCAAGATACAGCATAACAATATAGTGATGTTTATCAAGGAGTATCTCTGTATAAGTTGGCAGTCAAAATTCTTTTTTTAACCACAGTTAGGTAAAAATAATAAGATTAGGATTAGAGTTAAACTTTTTCTTTAAAGGTTAAAAGTCCTGTTAAAATCACAAAAAATAAAGCATGCATGCTTCCTGGTGGTATGACTGATCATTTCAATTCCCACATTTAGCAATAGATCTTCTTGTACCCATATTATTAGGTTGGTATTTATATCTTAAATGTTTGGGGTTTTTTGCTATTGAATTTTAGTATCTAGAGGTTGAACAGCATCATTTTTTGCCTACAATCTACCAATGCACAACTGCTCAATTGAGTCCTTTACACTCAATCCCTCCCAAATGTTAAAACCCACCCTACATAAAAAAAGGAAAAAAGATTAATGCATTTGCTCTAAATACCTTATAGTGCACTATGTAAGGCAGGTAATTTTTGTCCCTGCATAGGCTTCTCTATGAAATATCCTGCAGGAGGAAAAGCAAGTCCCATTATTAGCCCAGAGGTTATCAGATTGCAATCTTCTGCAATGATAGATATATTTGTGGGACCTCCATGAAAAAAAGGAATGATGTTCCTTGGGGCAGGAAATAAATATGCAGTACTGCTTACTCATAAAACTCAATTTTTAAACTGAGGAAGTAAGTTTTTAAAACACGGGAAGTGAGTCCTTAATGAGGTTTTTTTTAATGTCATACCTCCTTCTGGCACTTGTGCAGGCAAAATGGCAAGGAAATCCCAGAACACATGTGGAACATGCCTTCCCACTAGGCAAAGTTAATCAAGGTTTTTTTTTCCTTAGGAATCCTCCTCCTTCTAGATCACTTGTGACCCTCTGGGGACTCCCAGCTCATAGTCTGAGATCTCTTGCCATTAGTCCTTCAGTAACCACAGGATAGAAGATGTCCACCCTTCTCTATCCAAGTTTCAAATCTGTCAACTTTGCAGCCATTGAGATCTAAACATCCTTTAGCTTGCAGTGCAAGTACAAATAGTCCTCTTAAAATCTTAGACATTTTAAGATATGTGATCTTCAACACCCAGAATTCATAGCATGCTGCTTAGGGAATTCTAAGAGTTGAAGTCCATACATCTCAAGATGTATAGCCAAGGTTAAAAAAAACACTGATCTAGACTGTTAGGTTGCCTGTGAAGAAACTTAGAGACTGATCTAGACTGTTAGGTTGCCTGTGAAGAAACTTAGAGACACAAACTGAACTTTAATGCTGAGCGTGGATCACAATTTTCTATCTGGACATATCTATGGTTCCCCCCCCCCCTTCCTTGGTAAATTTCATTCACATTCATCTAATAACTCATATTCTGTTCCATCTTTTGGATATGACTGCCTTCAAGCAAAATAATGACACCTAGAAACCCTTACCCAATAATGCTGACACAGCATGCAGGGCTTTCCAATAAATAGGAACCACACATACAGACAAGATTAGCTCCATTTTTTTTCTGGCACAAAGAACTGAGTCATTCTTAGAAGTCATTCATTTTAATGTTCTTTAAGTAAACCTAGATTTCTGTGCATTTATCCTTTTATATTTAATATAGTACTTAATTTATTCCATTTTTCCCCAGACAGGAATATTCCAATTATTTTTTGTTGTTCTGAGCAGATATATTTCAATATTAGTATGTTATAACAAGCAGATGGAACACCAAGACTTCACTTGTAATGAATCTTATTTGTAATACATACTCATGCAGACACCTCCCACAAATATGTGCATAGATTACGTTCACCTTAAACTTGCACGTTAACACATATATAGATAGTTCTCAGCTTATGATCACTAATAGGATTGAACTTCTGTTTCTAAGTAATAAAATAGTTGTGAGTTGCGCCAGTGGTGAAACTCAATTTTTTTTACTACTGGTTCTGTGGATGTGGCTTAGTGGGCGTGGCAGGGGAAGGATATTGCAAAATCTTCATTCCGACCCCACTCTGGGACCAGCCAGAGGTGGTATTTACCGGTTCTCCGAACTACTCAAAATTTCAGAACCTGCTGAATTTCACCCCTGAAATTGCACTCTTCTTTTTAACCATAGTTGCTAAACAAATCACTGCAATGGTTAAAGCAAATCTAATGTTTGTTTGTTTGTTTGTTTGTTTACAAGGCTTATATGGGTGTCTATCTCATAAAGATTCCAGGAGGCTCACAACATTCCATTTAAAAACAAAACCTCTTTCTCCCAGGCACCAGACCAAAGAGCCTTCCCAGCTGGAAGTGGTTTTCACAGCCCTCTGGGAAACTAAAAGGACTGGGTTTCCTCAAATTTTATATGCGGGGCTGTTCCTAAGATTTGGGGCAGCCACCCAGCAGGCATGATTCCAAGGTCTAATCAAATGGCAGCGTATAAAGGAAGGGATTTGGAGTATGCCAACCCAATCAAACCTAGTAGATTGGATAGCTACCCTCAGGAAGAGGTGGTCTTGCAAATAACATGGTCCTATGTCATGTAAGGTTTCAAAGGTGATATTCAGCACCTTAATTGCACCCAGAAAGTAATTAGTAGTGTAGCTTTCATAGCATTGCACCTAGAAAGCAACTGGAAATGTAGCTGACACAGCAGTTGGATGAACCACGAGGCACCCAAAACCGCCTGTGCTGCTGCATTCTGAATTAGTGTGAGCTTCCAGATGGTCGTCAAGGACAGACCCACGTAGAGTGCATTGCAGCAATCCAAACAGCATGAGTAACTGGGAGCACAGCCTTCCAGTCCGGTTGGCACTCCCTCTATGGCCACGCTCTCATCTGCCTCAATGATTGATGAGAGGAGGGTTTTCCCTGGCTTGATTTCCTCTCCTGCCCAACATCATCACTCTCTTTACAACCAGCAGGACAAATGTGGGTGAGTGCCTGGCATAGAGGCCTTAATCACTTCTTAAATTGCCCCGATGACAGGTTGTCAGTGCAAAACTGCTTCAAACTGGTAACTTGTCATTTGACAATTTCTAAGCCTTGTGTCTATCAGTCCCTGAGAAGATTGGTAGAACTGTGTCCAAAATTAGCCCAGCTGATGGATTGGTGGATACAGAGGATAGGTGTGGGGTAAATCAGGAAGGAGTTTGTGTGACACTTTCCTTCCTACTAATTGAATTTGTTAGAGAAGTGACCTCAAGGATTGCCAGTCAGCATAGCCAAATGTTGGAGAGGGCTTCTCTGACTTGTTTTGCACAGCCTACTTTGTAATAAGTTATTTTTATCCACATGAGCCAGGATCCTTCCATTCAATAATGTAATTCAAACATACTAAGCCTATTAGGTCCCTTTGAGATACGTTTCTAGCACAATTAAAATACGGAGAAGTCTTTACATGTCATTGTATCCATACAAGTACAACTGAAGGGATACAACCTTGGATTAGTAAATAGTATAAAATAATGATTAACTAACTTTTGCTGCTTTTCTCCCTCTGCTATTTTTAGTAATTATATGCAATCACAACATTTCAGGGGAATAGGCATTATTTTACAGGAGTTCTGCTGACTTCGTTTCATGAAAGATCAGACCTACAGTCTTCTTCCCAGTTAATTAACTGAGTGTAGGTCTCAAGCTTTGCCTTTGTGACATGAGTACAGCTGCAGGCAAATCACCTGCCAGAATGAATTATGGGTTATAATGGTTTGCACACAGACTCACCTGGAATACATTTTGATAGAAGCTTGAAGAATTATCAAATACTGGTGCATTTATGCAGTTGGGGGTTTGTTTGTTTTTTTGCAAAGGACATCATTCCGCTCTATTGTACTTGATTATATGAAAAACAATTATCAAAGAGAAGTGAAATAAATGTTACATGAGTTGCATGTAAAATGACACTGTTTAGTTGAGTAAGTGCTAATGTCTGCAAATGGAAAAACACTAAATGAGATAAATATGTTTTTCACAAAATCCCTTTTGCCGCAGTTTTTGAGGCTGATTGGAATAATCAACAACACTCATATAGATGTCAATGGTGAACTGCCATTAATTTTAATAGAGTGGATTATATTGAGACTCAGTCCTACAGGTACTTGCTATAGAAATTCTATTGCAAACAAATACGTGTGCAATTGTTCATCTAGGCTGAAAATATTGAATGCAAGATTTTAATAATTTGCTTCTCCTTCAACATTTGGTTAAATACCCTAAATCCACACATGCCATATAACTCAATACAGACTTAAATACTATCAGTATTGATGGTCACAGTTGCAATGTTATCTCCTTTAGAGCACATTTATGTTTGGCAATCAAATTGTGCATATATGTCAGCTAGTAAGTGAAAGAGACCTACTAAAATGAACGTGTGTTCTCTCTAATATTGGTTTGGGCTGGAAGGCAATACTACATTTTATAGTAATATTATAAACATGGAAGATAAAAACTTAGCTAGTGTTTGATCCAGCCTGTAAGAATAAAAAGTGCTGAGACTCACTATTCATTAAAAATGTAGCTATTAATAAAACGTAGCAGAATATTTCTAATTCAGAACATGATTAGAATATGCATTCCTCTAATTTCAGATCATTCTTCACCGCCCTGCAGTATTTAAGGTACAGATACATATTTACCTTCTTCTGCCTGATATTCTTTCAGGAATGTGCTCTTATTCCTCTTCTCTTCCAGCCTCCCTAATTGCTTCAAGCTCTAGTTACAGGACTTAATTTCTTGATTCCTGATCATTCCTGGACCATTCTTAAACCTTGAAACATCCTTGTTTCTTGGACTACCCTTCGATTCACCTTAACCCCATTTTAGTTTGTCTAATCTTCAAAGTTATATGCTAGGGTTTGATTCCGTATTCGAAGTAGAGTGTGTAATCAGGGCAGATACCAACACAATTTTCATGGTGGATTTAATCTAATATACTTCACTGTCTATTTGGCTGTTTGTGTGGCCAGATATGGATTCTGCCACTTCGGGCTGTTGCTAAAACAACCTTATCTGCCAGGTGCTGGACCTCCTCCATGACCATTTTGGCTTGGGTTCCAGGAAAGACTAGACACTTGGCATCCACAGAGGCATCTGGCAGAGTTATAACTGACTGGCAGCTTCCATAGTGCTTAACAAGTCTTAGGTGGAATTGTTTAAGTCAATTTAGACTGGAAAAGGCAGATGAGTTCTGCCACTGTATATTGATAGTTCTGTCTCTGTTGGGTGCATTAGAGGTTTCCCAGCACTTCTTCCAAGTGGAAGGGTTTCGGTCAATGCTCCCAGGACCAGCATCATGCAGTTGCCATTCCAGTGGTAGCTCAGTCTATGCACCATAGTTACATATGCCATTTTTAGGGTATATTTTGCTTATTCTATAATTGGTACTGCGTACAATGATGCTGGGTATAATTCTTACTATGCATAGGGCAATCACAATTTTATGTCTCCATGGCTAACTGATGACTATTCTGGGTTTTATCAGCCTGAAGGCCAGAACTGGGTTTTTTTTTTTTTTGCTTACTTTTAGCTACTAATCAGGGATGAATTAAAGCCAACAGGTGACCTAAACAGTCCAACAAATTGTGCCCTCGACAGAAGTTAAACTCTCATGCCAGAGACGAAAACAAATGGGACATCTGACAACAGTTCAAAACCAAACTTTTAACGTTTATTCAGTCACCCTAGCAAAGAAAATGCTTTACTAACAATGCAGATTAAAGTTTAACAGGACAGATAAGGAAAATTAGGGGGAAAAAATAAGTAAAGCCAGGTGTGTGAGAGTTGAAGACATGATAGCTAGGGAAATTACCTCGTTTTCCTCTGGTTTTCAAAGCATTCACTTATTTTGCTCAATATAACTCATCTGGGGCTACTACTAATATTGAAGAATGGAGCTCACTTGTTCTTTGTGCCTTTTAAAAGTTAACCGGCTATGTTAACATGAATTTAGTGCATTTTCTAAAAAGTGTTAAACTGATGCGTGGAAATGGATTGGGAGGAGATCTGGAGAGAACCTTCTGTTTCCATCTTGATTGCCACCTGTTAGTTGGATAACTAGATAGTTGGTTAAACACTCTGTTCTAAGCATCTGTCTAGAGGCACCCATCCCTGTGTTAAAAAGACCATTGTTTATTGGAAGGAGAAATAAAGCCAGGAGTTTCCCAAACCCTTTCATTAAATTGGCCTACAATAAATAATGAAAGACAGCAGCACTACTGTAGCAGAAGAGAGATTGGTAATAGGGGCACCATAATTTATGCTTGCATTCTTTCCTGCTGGCTCAAAGGCTGGTGGGTAAGACTTTAACTTGGCCATTTGAAAGAGCCCCCAGGAACCCATAATCCTTATGTGTATACAATCCCAATGGTTAAAATGGGCTGCAAAAGGTGAACACCATCTGGCACTGAAGAACTAGTGTTTTCTCTATCTCTTTGCTGCCATCTACTGGTCATCCATATTGATTGATTGATTCTCTAAAACCTGAGGCCACCCAACTCCAATAACTCTAGACAGCTTAAAGTCTGTAGAGATTTTCAGTCCTCCAGGTCATGGTTGTCCCAAAGGCGTTTTCTTCAGGAGGCAACAGGACTTTCTTGTTTTTTCTTTGAAGATGTTTCGCTTCTCATTCAAGAAGCTTCTTCAACTCTGACAGGGGAGTGGGGAATGGAAGGATTTATATTCCTTGCAGACAGCGGGGCATTTGCATTTAGACGGTCACTGAATCACTTGGAGGTTTATCTGTGTCCTCAGGATCACCTGAGCAGTGCTCCTGGTTCCTGGAGTCTGCAATTTTTTCCTCTGGAAGTCCATTCCTATTCCCACACTATTCAAAGAGTGTTCATCCCGAATTGTATAGCTAAAAGGTGTAGGAGTAGGAATGGATTTTCAGAGAGAGAAATTGCAGACTCCAGGAGCCAGGGGCACTGCTCAGGTGATCTGAGGCAGGGGTGGGTTCTTGCCACTTCTAACCTCTTCTATAGAAGGGGTTCCACAAATCTACAGTACCATTTAGAACCAGTTCCAGCTCCCTCCCCCCCACCTGTCCGCACATCATCAAGATGAAGAGCGAGAGGAGGAATTCTGGGAGTTGAAGTCCACAAGTCTTAAAGCTGTCAAGTTTGAACACCCCTGGGGTTTAACAAGACAAGGGTCTTGTAACTTGCCAGCTTTAAGACTTGTGTGCTTCAAATGCCAGAGTTTCTGAGCCAACATTTTGGTTGCTAAGCAAGAGCGTTGTTTAGTGAGTTTCACCACATTTTACAAGTTGGCCACTCCCACCTGGTCACATGGCTGGCAAGCCACTCCTACAAAGCAGGCCACACCTACAGAAGAGGTTCTAAAAAAATTGAAACCCATCACTGCCCTGAGGATACAGATAAACTTCCAAGTGCTTCAAGGACCCTCTAAAAGGATGCAAATGACCAGCTGTCTGCAAGGAATATACTGTAAATCCTTCCATTCCCCACCATCCAGTCAGAGCTGAAGAAGCTTTTTGGATTAGAAGTGAAATGTCTTCAAAGAAAAACCATGAAAGTCCAGTTGCCTCCTGAAAAAGCACCTTTAAGTCTAGGCAGCTTAACAGACAAAACTAGTAAAAAGAAAAAAGAAATACCCCTCCAAACAAGACTATCATATGGAGGGAATAATAGCCAACCCTCTTCCCTACTCTTGGAGATCAAAACAGAACAGACACACAGCACAATCCTCCAAATCAGCCTCAACAAGAGGCCTGGAAAGAGCTATCATTTTCTGGTCCTGAAGAGCACAGAAGGTGAACCTCTATTCAGAATTAGCATTAAGACTCAGGCATCACTCCCAACATCTGCCCCATTCTCACTGAAAGTTCCCCACCCAGTACATAATGATGATAAAAGGTGGGAGAAAAAAGGAATCATAATATAGACACTAAAGTTAATTGACTGACCACCTGGGCTATAATTAATCTCTATTTTTGCCTTCTCCTTTGGATATACAGTCTACAGAACGACACCTTATTTAACATTCTGGGCAGAAATCTACCCAGAGACCAATAACATTTAGAAGTGCCTTTCACCACTAACTTTGACTTACTGAATTAATCCTTTTCATGGGAACCTTGAAAAGATTTTGTCTTGGCTTTCTAAAGAGAAGTCAGGACTAAGTGCCATCACAAGTTATCAGAGCTCCTATTTTTAAACATGTTTGTTTATGTTCTTTCTCATTGTATTCTTAATCATACTTAGGATGAAAACATGGATGCAAAAATCCAACACTTCATAAATCTTAATGAATATATTAACTCAAATTTTGAACACATATTAAGCTAATGCTTTCTTCAACCACAGAGAATCTCAATCCTATGTTTAAATTCCACAAGAAATGTCAAGATTCTGAACTCATGAGAAGAATACTGTATATATAGCCTCCCCCCCTCCCAAAAATGCACACAGCTGCCATCCCTATATAGGGGCCAGCAATTATTATACAAAGGAACAGATATGGTGCATTTTGATCCCCGTTTCCTCTTCTTGTGAATAGCAATAGCACCTATATACTTATATACAATCTGGGTCCCCATTTTACTCACCTCAGAAGGATGGAAGGTTGAGTCAACCTTGAGCCAGTGAGAATCAGACATCTGGCAGTCATCATAATTATCCTGCAATACTACATTCTAACCACTGATTTATATAGGATAGAAATTTTATCAATGCCTTATTCTTAAAAAAATTGAAAGAAGTAAAAAGATTAATCACATTGTCCTTATAATAAATATATCAAAATTTAACAAGTGAAAGCGCTTTATCACAGAAAATGTTACCAAAATGTATCCTTCTGGAAGCTCCTCCCTTTAAAAATTCTACAAACACCTTCATTTTTAATTTTACAGTTAATTATAATCATCTTGATTTACAAAGATATGTTAACGTATCTTCCAAAATATCTCCAAAAAGGATCCAATCTGTAACAGAACCATATTCTCAACAAATGCAGTAAACTAATGTATAAAATTCAGCCTAAGTCTAGTTTAGTCATTCTGTAACTATATGAATGAATTTTATTCAGTAATAGCTTTACATTTATATTTTCACTAAATCAGCACCAAATTTACATTTGATAGATTAGGCTTCCAACAAGCATAAGAAGTAGATTTATGTTAAGTGTCACTGGAGCTCAATAAAATCTGCCCCATGTTTTTATATTTAGTTTCTTCTTTTTTAGTTTCCTTTTTAAAAAGAAAAGGTGTATGTTGAGCCTCCAATAGATGCTTGTTGCAGAAGTACTAATGAATCTTAGGATCTAAACAGGGGTGGGTTCCTGTACTGGTTGGTACCGGTTCGCTGCGCACGTGCCCACGGCACATTGCTTGCGCATGCACAGTTGACTGTAAATTACTCTGCGCATGCACAGAAACATGCCAGCGATGGCAGAACAGACTGGGGAACTGGTTCGGGGGCGTGGCCCCAGGCCAAATCACCACTAATGGTTTGGCCGAACTGGACCGAACCAGGAGCAACCCACCTCTGGATCTAAGTCTGTTAATTTATCTAATTTCACATGATCATTCTGATGATGTTACATAGGTAATGAAACATCTGCAAGAAAACAACAAAAGTCAAAGAACTCCAAGCATCTATTGGAGGCTCAACATACACCACAGTTCAATCCTGGGCTACATATTCAATTCTATTGGTAATTCCTATTTATTTTCGCAGCTCTACCATGGGCTGTGTCTCTAGCAATATATTATGAATAATTTAGATTTATTAGGATTTTTTTCAATTAGCTTTTCAGAATTTGCCAATCTTGAGCAACAAAATTTATCTATTTTATTTTTGTTATAGAAGCAAGTATTTTCCAGTACAAACTTTTTTTCATGGAAATCAAATGGACAATATTGTTGATACTTGCAAAAGTCAGTTATAGCCTCAATGATATGACCAGATAATTACTCCTAAACCAGTGCCAAGTTAAGCTAAACAAGAAGAGAGCTGACCAGTTTCCACAATATGATATTCAGGATATATCCACCATTTTCAAGGATAACATCAAGAATTGCTGAAACTCATTGATACAGATGTTCCATATTGTGCAACTGTGGGGGGTTTTTCTGCAGTCATTTTTACTATTGGTTCATTCCAGTGTTTTCAACTGTTATAATCTGATCAATGGAAAACAGGTCTCCCACCAATTCCTGAGCAGGAAAAAAAAATATTTTGGTGTTTGATGTATATAATAGAACAGTGGTGGAATTCAACCGGTTTGCATCACTTCAGCCAAACTGGTTGTTAAATTCCTGGCTAGTTTTCCCTGCCCTTCCAGAGTCCATGCGTGCCCTGTTTTAGCTCCCAGGTAAGTGCAAGGAGGTCTACTAGGCCCAAAATGGGGTGCGGGGGGAGAGTGATGCAGCACACCCCCTGTGGCCCATTTTTGCTCCTAGGAGGCTGCAGAGAGGCCTACTAGGCACAAAATAGGGTGCAGGGGGTGCAGCACAGCCCCCCCATGGCCCATTTTTGCTCCCAGAGCAGTGCAGGAGGCCGAGTGCTGCCTGTCACACCCTGGTCACACCCACCATAGCCATGCCCACCCATCCAGTCATTAAGGCAAAGAACTGGTTGTTAAATTGTTTGAATCCCACCACTGAATATATACATTTAGTATCAACATTGGAAGAAAGGGTTTGAGAGCTCTCCTGGAATGGCGGGGAGCAGTGTTCTGAAATATGGCACCAGAATTTGTGGTATTTTGGGTGTCTCAAAGTCTATACATATAAAATCTGTTATAAACATTTCATCCATATCCTATATGGTAGAACTCTGGCAGAACTACCAGCTGAAGGAGAGGCGGTTCCAATGAGGTGTGTGGTTAAAAGACATTCCAGCATAAAAGTCTATTAAAGGAAGAAAATGTCTGAAGTCAAACCCTTAGCTCTATAGCTGACTTTTCCCAAGGGAAGGCAGCCAGTCTGGCAAGATTCTTGTGAACTGGTGATCAACAATGAAGACACCTATTAGACCAATTTATGAAGCAGTTCTAGCTGCTTGAGCCTGACAAGAAGGATCAGAATCTTAATGAAAGGGCAACAGATGGTGGGGTGAATTAGATCTTCTCTCCTCAGCATGATCAAGGTGAACAGTTCTATGTGCAAGGCAGGCCTCCAAGAGTTTTGCTCAACATACTTTTCCAGAGACAAAATGTGAACAGTGTACTCATGTGGACAGGGGAGTTACTTGCTAAGAAGCTCTCTTGGTCATATGTAGTAGAGCAGAAGTGAAGGAGGTTTCTGCCCCACCCATTTGGTCCAAGAAACAGATTGCTCTCCTCCTCTAATTGCAGGAAAATAAGCAAAGCTATAAGCTAGCTATCCAAGGAACATCTGCATAGTTTGGTCCTTTATATGCCGACACGGGCTCTCCTATTCACAACTTCCATTATGAAGCTTTCCCTGGCATCAGCTGTCTTAAAACCTCTAGAGGGTTTTCTGGCTGAGTGGAAATCTGCAGAATTGACTCTTGCCAGTTCTGTCTTCTGTATCATATTGGCTTACAAGAGGAATTTTGAAGATGGCTGCTCAACAAAGGGGGAAGGGGTGGTGCGGTGTATAATAAGTGTTAAATAATGCTTTCCACAGAAGTTATAATTACAAAATCAGGGCTAACTAGAATTCTGCTTCATGGGAATTGCAATGCTGCACATGTATAAAGGGTTCTGGCATGGGGATAATTAAGTAGTTTAATATATTTCCAATGACTCTACTTTCTGTTTGGAACTATTGCAAGGCAACGAACCATACTGCGGAATTTATGGGAAGAATAGTCAACACTACAGGTTTTTTTTTCTGTCTGCATGCCATGGGCTTTCTGTAATTAGTTTCAAAAGCCAAAAAGATGCTTAGATATCCTTAAATTAATCAAAGAAAATATCTGGTATCTGAGGAGAGACAAAGCCTTCCTTTCAGGAGCCTGTTGGGAGCCTGACATGATTCCAAAGGCAGATAATAGTGGGATGGGATCACCCAAAGAAGCTGATGTTGTTTTTTCTACAGCATTAACTCTATAAAGCTGTGCGCTTAGCATATCAATGAATTATATGAATCAAAAGATGCTGCTAGTCTAGAGATGTGCAATTGAATCATGCCCATGTAAGATGCCTAATCTTACGAAGCTTCTCCTCTGGTAATATTGTATTGCTAACTAGAGCATACAAAACCTTTGCTAGACCAAGTCTCGAATACAGCTCATCTGTTTGGAATCCACACTGTATATTGGACGTTAATATAATTGAGCGAGTCCAGAGGTATTTCATGAAAAGAGTACTACACACCTCTGCTTGCAACAGAATACCCTACATTACCAGGCTTGAAATTTTGGGCTTGGACAACCTAGAACTATGCAGCCTATGGTTGGACTTAAGCTTAGTACACAAAATTATCCGCTACAACATCCTACTGGTCAATGACTACTTCAGCTTCAACTGCAATAATATAAGAGCACACAACATATACAAACTCAATGCAAACTGCTCCAAACTCGATTGCAGAAAATACAACTTCAGCAACAGAGTGGTCAATGTCTGGAATGCACTACCTTAATCTGTTGTTATATCTTCAAAACCTCATCACTTTAACCTTAAACTGTCTACTATTGACCTCATCCCATAATCAAATAAATAAAATAAAATAGTTGCGGGTGAGTCTCACCAGGTTCAATAGAACACATGCTCAGTAAGTGTGTTTACACCGGAAGCTCTTGAGAATCCAATTTAAACAGTAACCGAAGTGAACCAATTGTGGGTAATATACTGCACGGTGTCTCATTAATAAGTGAAATATACATACACGTTAACCAGTGTTAAGTGAAACTACTAACAATTTATATACATCTACACATTACACTGTTCGTAAAACTGGCTCCAGTGATATATGATGTTACCATACTAATGAGTTCTGACTCATGCTTTTATAGAGAGAGTGGTTATGTTATGCTTTCAAGACAGGATGGCTGGTTGCCAGCTAGATCTTTTAATTTTCATAGCAGACTTTTGTAAATTTAAAAAACCTGATCAATTACTTGAAGCTGCCTTCACTGAATAGAGCCACCTGCTAAAGCAGACATTTCATACACAGATGTATCACCATTCCCCGTCTAGGAATTTGTATCATTGCCCTTAAATAAACGGAAATGAAATTTCTAAAAAGTCCGCATCCCTGCTCTCAAGACACTTAATATTCACAGGGAGGGAAGAAGCCACATAGTAGATTTATCACTTAAAAGTTAAAGCATCTCTATTTTATATCACTTACAAAATTGCATGGCTGGCTATGATTGTTCTGTCTACTGATAACAGAATCTTACAGAAGATTAGTAATGGCTGTAACTCTACTTAGATCATAAGGTGGCAGGGAAATGAAGTGAGCACACTAAAAGGGAAAGAGTGTTTGGATCTTGAACGTGTTTGTGACTGTGCACACATACATGTGTCCTCCCAACCCACCATCATGAAGACACTTGGGGCTGACATGTTTTTTTTTTTTATGAACACTGAAAGAGATTGAGGTCTGATGTCATCAGTGTGCTGATGATATCGTTTCTCTTGACGTCATGCCGAAGTGACATCTGTAAAGTTCCCATAATTGCATATGGGTTAAGAAAGTTCAGGTGTAGGAAGAAGGCGGGGCTTAGCAGTGAGAAGATGGAGTTTCAGGCTATTCCTGAAATTTCTCTATTCCGAAGGATTTTTGGACGAGTCATTGGACTCTAGCTGTCCCGTAGAAGACAGTGAAAGGTGAGGGGAGATCCAGTGACCTCAGAGATGATCGCAAAGTCTCTGGGGGGTGTTGGAATTAACCCCTCTTGCCAATTCCTTTTTGGATTAGCTGCATGCTAACCGAAACTGCAGGTGCCCCTAAGAATGGTTTGAGTGGATTCACCTGGTAAGCTGATTTTATTACTCAAAGAGAGACAGTCCGCACTAAAATCTAAGCTAATTGAAACCAAAGAACAGAAGAATCCAGCGGCGAATCGGCTTTTTTTAATGGATTTATGGCTGGTGGTTACTCTACTTCTTAAATGTTTTGAATGCTGTCTACGTGGATAAAGGAAAGTTTACTTTACTTCAATACTTCCTCACGGTTCTCCTTAAGTGGGCTGTAAACCGCTGTTGCGGTGGTTCTCCTCCTACCTCTCGGACAGGTCGCAGTCGGTGTTAGTGGGGGGGCAGAGATCGTCCCCTAGGCCCCTAACATATGGGGTGCCTCAGGGTTCGGTCTTATCCCCCCTACTATTCAACATCTACATGAAACCGCTGGGAGAGATCATCCGCAGGCACGGGATAAGATACCATCAATATGCGGACGATACCCATTTGTATCTGTCCGCCCCGTGCCAACTCAATGAAGCGGCAGACGTGATGAACCGAGGCCTTGAGGCCGTTATGGACTGGATGAGGGCTAACAAGCTTGTACTCAACCCAGAAAAGACCGAGTGGCTGTTGTGCTTCCCTCCCAAAGATTCGACCAATATTCCATCACTCAGGCTGGGGGGGTCAAATTTTACACCCCTCAGAGAGGGTTCGCAACTTGGGAGTCCTCCTGGATCCACAGCTATCTTTTGACCACCACCTGACGGCTGTGACCAGGGGGGCATTCGCCCAGGTTCGCCTGGTGCGCCAGTTGCGACCCTACCTGAATCGGGAGGCTCTCACGACAGTCACTCGGGCCCTTGTGACCTCTAGGCTGGAATACTGCAATGTGCTCTACATGGGGCTGCCCTTGAAGAGCATCCGGCGACTTCAGCTAGTCCAGAGCGCGGCCGCGCGAGTGATTGTGGGTGCACCTCAGTTCACCCACATAACACCTATCCTCCGCGAGCTGCGCTGGCTACCTGTCGATCTCCGGATGCGCTTCAAGGTGCTACTAGTCACCCATAAAGCCCTGCATGGTAGTGGATCTGCGTACTTGAGAGACCGCCTTCTGCCAATTACCTCCCTGCGACCAATTAGATCTCATAGACTGGGCCTCCTCCGAATTTCATCGGCCAGCCAGTGCCAGCTGGCAACTACAAGGAGGAGGGCCTTCTCAGTAGTAGCCCCGACCCTTTGGAACGAGCTCCCCGTGGAGATTCGTACCCTCACCACTATCCAGACCTTCCGCACAGCCCTTAAGAACTGGCTAGCCCGTCAGGCCTGGGGACAAAGATAGCCGCCCCTCCCGAATGATGAATGAATGTTGCTTATTATTTTTACTATATGTGTCTACGTCATTCTTTGTATTCCCCTTCCTGATTTTATGTGAGCCGCCCTGAGTCCCCTCAGGGAAAAGGGCGGCCTACAAATGTTAATAAACATTTAAACAAACATTTAAACAATTTATTATAATTTGGCTTCTTACAATCTGACACTTTTATTGCTTGGCTGTGTTAGTTTAAGACCAGATAAGACTGCATAGCTCCCAGCGTGTCCTTACATTTCATCTGCGTCACATCATGGCGTCTCTACTTGCTCCAAGTAATTTATTCCAAAAGATTTTCTCCGTCTTTCAGAAGTTGTTTGATACTTATGAAAAATCTGAAAAAATATCTGGGAAAAAACTGGACTATTTGTTATCTTTAACACTAAAATATGAAGGAAAGAGTCAGAATGTTGAATGTTTGAGTGCTCCTGAAATTCAAATGAAGAATGTTATTTCTCAACTTGCTGACACGCCAGGCGTCTGTTCTACTTCGGAGGCAGAAAGAGAAAGAGATGCAACGTTTGAAAGAAGAAGAGCCACACAGAAAACTTCGGAGGCAGAAAGAGGAGGGGGAACCATACAGAAAATTTATTTCAAAAGACAGAGCGTAGAAGGAATGAGAAACATTAAAAAATTTGTACTTTATGAAACATTATCTGCAGAATTTTTGACGCCACCTTTGAAAACTCAGGACAAATTGAATGGAATATATGAAGGACAACATTATTACATCAGAGGCATCCTAAGCAAAAAGGTGCGAAGATATTTCTGTTTGGACTTGCCTATAAAAACGTTTGGGGAATTTGTTTTAAGAATGGTAAGAGGACTTTGCTATTGGAGAGACATAGGCTGATAGATTGAAGAATACAATTGAAAACTAGCTAAATCTAATTACTCTTATTTGTAATAGATATAGCTGAATAATAATTGATATTGATAGTAATGTATATAATGTGGAGTTGATATGATAAATAATAATTGGATATGAGAAAGGAAGGTTGGAAATATTTTTGGATTATACATAAAGGGTTTTAATTATAATTATTATTACTAGTATAAAATAAAATATATACAGTTAAATGTTAACTAATATGGGGAAAATGTTATGATATATGATATAACTATATAAAGAAGGGAGAATGATAATAAATTATACTGTATGGAAGATGGAATCTTTGGTATTAAATACTATGGCTGTCCAGCTAAAATAGGATATGAGGATTTGATGTTAATAGAGGATTTTACAAACAAGTAATGAAATGTCAGCATGTGTCTATGGATTAATTCTTTGGCATAGTTAAGGATGAAGGATGTTTAAACAACTATAGTCAATTAAAAGTGGAGGTATAATGATGTTACTATGGTAAACATTTGAGTTAAGATATTTGAATTAATATGAAATAATGGAAGAGATGCACCCAAACATGTTGTAACCAGCTGATATACTTTTTTTTTGATGATATATACCTGTGTTCGTTTTTTTTTCCTTCTTTTTTTTGTTTTGTTTTTTTTCTATTCCCTGCCTTGTCTTTTTTTTTCTGTCTTTTTTTGCTCTCTTTTTTGTGTGTTTCTTTTTATTTTTTATTTTCCCACTGGTGTGGGTATGTATTGTTTAAGAATATTATTATTAATATCTTTAAATAGTAATTACAGTCAAATGAAAATGGATATATGATGATGGTGATATGTATGAATATCTGAGTCAAAATGCTTGAGTTATGTTTGTTGACTGTGGAGGAGATGTACCAAAGTTTATTTGTGATCAACTGATACGCTTTTTATAGCATGTAAAGAAAGATGTTGTACCTGTTTCAAATTAAAAATTAAAAAAAAAATTAATTTAAAAAAAAAAGAAAGTTCAGGTGTAATCTGGACAAGGTTCAATCGTTTAGCAGGCAAACAAATTCAAAGATTGGTATATAATCAGTTCTGGATGAGATAGTCCTCCTATGAAGGATTATATGAATTGTTTCTGGATGTTTCTGGATCCAGAAACTATTACTTCTGAAAACACAAGAAGAATACATTTGCCCTATGGCAGCTGCTGTGCCAACTTCTGTCCAAGGCTAAAGAAAGCTGGTTTGGCAACTATATTCCATGCTTAAGCGCCAGTTTAGATTCTTACAACAAACCACCAGTAAAACCACCAGTTTTAAAAACTAGCACATAAAGAATGTGTACTTCCAATTTAGTTTTGTTCCATGATGGTCTTTTGGTATGAAACATAGGTAGCCATGCACTGAAAATGCAGGTCAAGAAATTGACACCACATGCGTTATGGAATGCTATTTTTTTTTAAAGTAAATGTTGACACAATCTTGAAAGCTTGTCCAAAATATTTACTATCCTTTTTTAAGGATCATAAGTTTAAGATGGGCCTATTCTCTTTCTGTTACTGTCTGTTTTCTGAAACTGTATTATCTCTCCTATTTTCTTCTCAAAGCCATAGCTCAATTATTCCACAACTAGCAGGCAACTTGCAAAAAATACATATGATCTATTGAATTATTTTCAAAACATCTTTGGCAACCTGAAAACAAATCTCCATTAGAAAATGTCCAATCTGTTCTCACCCATGGAAAAGTTAGCTTTGAACCTGTTATCAAGAAAGCCTTGACCCATTCCATATTTCAAGGGAGAAGTATCTTTTCAGATTTTTAACAATCTGAGAAGCTGAGTTGACACACTGATAGTTCAAAAGAATTGATCTATTTAACATTTCTCCCAGAGTGAAGCCAAAGAAGTCAGGGAAGCAAATAAAAATTGTTCTTCCTTGCAAGCCCATGACGTTTCTAATGGACTTAAAAATGATTTGAAATTAATCCTTTTGGTCATTTTTTCTAGAGGCAACCAGAAATGTGTCTTGATCCATCCTGATCTCATCAAGAGCAAGGAAAAGATTTTGGAGGGGATTATTCTGTTTAGTTTTGTTAGTCTAACAGTTAGAAGGCAACTGGTTTTGTTTTTTAGTTATGTTTATATTTGCACATCGGATTGATTACTGGATGCAAAAAAAAAAAGCTTGCGGTGCTTCTTAACTGCATGACTAACAGTACAATCACACTAATGATAAATAAATCAACCAAATTAATATTGTTCTGATGGTATTTTTATTTATACAGGTATATATGGTATAACAGTATTCACAGTATAAGCATACATAAAATCCTTTGCATTGCTTGCTTGTGAAATAAGGCAGAACACACTATTCAGCATCTATCCACCAGAGGTGGTATTCAGCTAGTTCTAACCAGTTCTGGAGAACCAGTAGCAGAAATTTTGAGTAGTTCGGAGAACCAGTAAATACCACTCCTGACTGGCCTCACCACTATTTTCTGCCTCCCGAATCCCAGATGATCGGGAGGAAATGAGGATTTTGCAGTAACCTTCTCCTGTAGTGGGAAGGGAATGGAAATTTTACAATATCCTTCCCTTGCCATGCCCACCAAGCCACACCCACTAAGCCAAGCCATGCCCACCAAACCATGCCCATAAAACCAGGAGTAAAAAAAAATTGAATCCCACCACTGCTATCCACTCACATCAATTCTAACTTCACCACAGCAGAGATCCCGCCCCCTAAAAATAACCAATAACTCACAAGACAGATTGGGCCATGAAGCTTCTTCTATCTGGTCATGTGCTTACCTGCTTGTTGTCTTCTGAAAATCCTACTTCCACACCACTCTGTCCCACTATAAATGTTTAGTAGCAGATAAAGGGTTAATCTTTGTTTTTCTATTGGGTAGACTAACAGAAAGTTTGAGAAAAAAGTTTGGATTGCAAAGAACCCAATCATATGCCACAGTTTCAATCTGGGGAAAAAAAACATTTCTGCTTTTTATTATTTTATAACAGCCAAATAAATACATTTCCACACAGAATATATATTGTATTTACCCCACAGAAAACAACACTTAATTTAAAATAATTGCATGCTATCTCCATCAAAAGGAATATTAGGTAGAAAAGTGTCTCTGCCTGTATTAACATATTCTCAGCAAATCTAAGACACCCTCCCATCCCACCTGATCGATATGCCTATGTATGCCTAATAGCTTACAGTCGAAGAAGCATGATATCAACCCTTATCAGGAACATTTCCTGATAAGACTTGGTATCATGCTTCTTCCACTATAAGCTATTATAATAAAAAATTTCCCGAGGCACTTTGGTGCTAACAGCATATTTTTTTAAGAAAAAAAAAATAACTGAATGCATAATACCAATATTACTAGAGATATTTGGAGGAACTTCTGATAACAGAAAATATTGACTAGCTGCAGTTTTTGGAAGCTGCTGCGTTTAAGCAAAATAAGAAAAGAGCAGTTGAAATTTAAGAATGTCAAAGGTTAATATCTTTAAGGGGGCAATTTGCTTTTCAACCCACTTTGTTGTGGTCTGTAGCCAAGGCCATCACCACGATTCAGGTTAACCATGCTGTAGTAGAAAGCCTTTGGCTAGTGTTACATTTTTTATGTGAGACTCCATATACTTGCTGTACTTAAATACCAAATATTTCTCCAGCAGAAGTTGCAATTTTAGATAGCAGCAGACACCTAATCATAGAGATCCCTAGGGGACATATATGCCAACTCATTGAACATCTTTAATATTTGAGCACCTCTTTTTTATTATTTAAGACTGACCCTAAGGAATAACCTAGCCCTAGGAAAGTTGGAATATGGCCAAAAGCATCTAAGGCAGAACTAGTTCATTTCCAACCAGAATTTCTCAAGATAACCAGAATGAGGAGAAGGACATGTTGATTCTTTCCATTCTTGCTGCTTCTCTTCTGTAGACAAACACTGTTGGCCCTGCCAGAGCAGGAATAGGTTGGTATTGATTTTTTTTACCACCAGGAATGGAAACAGATACAAAAAAGATATGGGTGACCTTGGGTGTAATGTACCCTGGCATGTCGGGAAGGTGTCTATAGAGGTACCATTTGTTGTAGCAAATCACAGTATAGCAGGAATGGGGAATATCTAACTGTAGGTTTCTGCACAGTCACTCTAGGTTCATTTCTATGACTTTCCTTTTACAACCGTCAAAACCTGAAAATCTACCGAAACATTTTGAATCACAAAGTGAGCTGAATCTTAGTTTGTCCTCAATTTTTTCTTTCTTTCAACAGGTAGTGCATGCCAATTTTCAGAATCCTTCAACTTTAGTTTAGGAGACAATAGGGAATGGGATCTCAATATTCCACTGTTTTCCTATTTTAGCCTTGTACCAAAGGTGCTTTTTCAGGAGGCAACAGGACTTTCTTGTTTTTCTTTGAAGACTTTTTGCTTCTCATCCAAGAAGCTTCTTCAGTTCTGACAGGACAGTGGGGATGGAAAATTTATATTCCTTGCAGACAGCTCGCCATTTGCATCCTTTTAGAGCAGTGGTTCCCAAACTTTTTCAGTCCACCGCCCCCTTGGTACTACAAACTGATCCTCAGTGCCTCCCACCCAATGGTGGAATTCAATTTTTTTTACTACCGGTTCTGTGGGCGTGGCTTGGTGAGTGTGGCTAGGGGGGTTCATATGACTGGGCGGTTTGCACGACGGAAGGAAGATAGTAACAGTAAAATTCAAAACTAACAATTAATTGCACATTTATTCAAAATCCAAGTTAAAAACCTTTTTAGTTAATGTTAATTAAACAAAATTGTTGAACATGATCCAGTGATACCAGGTTTTCTAAGTCTGGTAGTCATTTATCAAGAACCTTAGTAACTAGTAACTTAGTAAACTCAGTAAAATTTAGTAACTACTTCACTGTTCAGTAAATTCTTAATGTGATGGATGGGCTTGATGAAGTGATACCAGTTTCCCAATGTCTGATTTTAAGTGACTTAGCAGGAGTCTTAAATTACCACGTTCAGTAATCTGGAGTTGATTTTTTTGCTTGGAGAGAAGTTGGATGACCACACTGAAGCCACGTTCCACCAAATATGATGTTGGAAATGCAACAAGGAGCTTCTTAACCACTGTCCATAGTGCAGGATAGTGATCAGAAATTTCTTTCTGTAACCAAAACTCTTGGTACGATTTCTTAAACTTTGGCTTCAACTCAATATCATTTTGCAGCTCTGTGAATTGTTCCTCCACTACCCCATCTTCCTCTGAATCTGAAAATGGATTTATCACCCAATCTGGAATTTCCATCAAAACAAGATCCTAATATCACTCAGACATCTAAGTCTTAGAATGTCAAAGAAACAACTTATGGCACAAAATATGTGACCATTTTTTAAACCAGTGGCAGAGAGCTCTCTCGCAAGCTCAACTAGAATTCGATTGGTGGTGTTTTTTTCCCCCTAACAACACCGTGCACAATCTCCCTGCCCACCGACCATTTAAAAAAAAACCTTTTCATAAGCCAAGCTTGTCGGTTAAGATGCCAGCGGTGTTGGGGGGCAGGCGATTGAAGTGGTGCATGCCCCTCTCTTGGGAGGAAGGCGGTGATTGGAGGGGAGGGTGGTGATGTTGCTTAAAGGGAACCTGTAGCTATTTCCAGGTTTGTTTGGGTAATTTCGTCCTTCTGCCCATGCTGAAGTCCATCTTCTGCTCGGCAAGTTTCTCCTTTCCATCTGAGAATTAGCTAAGGGGAAGCTACCAACCTAGAGGTGATGCCCTCTGCAGCCAACAAAATACACAATCTTTTTTTCCTCACCCTCTTAGCGCCCCCTGCCACCACCCCCTGCCACCCCCTGTGACCCGCCCCTTGCCTCTTAGTGCCCCCCTGCAACCCCCTTCCCTCTTATCACCCCCCTAAGTCATCCCACCACCTCCCAGGGGGCTGTACCACCCACTTTGGGAACCACTGTTTTATAGGATCTTTGAAGCACTTGGAGGTTTATTTATATCCTTAGGGTCACCTGAGTAGTGCTCCTTGGTTCCTGTAGTCTACAATTTTCATTCCCCGCTATCCCGCCAGAGGAGGAAAAGGTAAGGCAGGCAGACACCAAAGGAAAAGAATTTGCCCTGGCATGTTTGTGGTGTAGTTAGGTGTCAATAAGGACAGGCCAAGTCTTCAGGATGCATGCTGTTCTTTTAAGCAAACTGTTGTTGCTGATATCCATTCTTTTAAAACAAGTATACCTGTCTAAATAGAATAAAGAGTGGTACATATAGCTATTTTAATAACATGATGTCTTTTATTAGTATATGAATGTGCATTGATACATACACAATATCTGCTTTATTCTTCAATTTTACTAGGTAGTGAGCAATACAAATGTTTGAATCTACTTTCCTTTCCTTTTAATATAATTATTGTAATTAAAAATAAACTTCACAATAAAACTCTAATTTTAATTATAATTAGATTATTAAGGAAGCAAGCATTATACACACATATAGAACTATGCTGTACACACCCACACACACACACACACACATTTTATTAGATATTACAGTTACAGCAATAAAAACTAATAAAAGAAATAAAAGAAAAGGAATAAACGTGCAGAAAAGATAGAAAAATAGAAACAGAAAAGAAAGAAAAAGTAAGAATATACTTCAGTGCAAGTTTAAATAATTTTAGTAACATTTTACTGCCTCTTAAATTATAACAAATGATCTCTTCTTTGCATATTCTATCTTATATTTGTAAACAAACCCATTAAGGCTCTATATTTCAGTCCTGATATCATATACAGGAATGATATCTGATATCAACCCTTTAAGTTTTACCAGAGATAATAACATATCTATATTAATCTTGATCAAATAAGCGCACTTTATATTCCTGTCTTTTACTTCCAACAAACTTGATCTTCAATCCATTCAAATAATGTCATAGAGTTTGATATCTTTTGCATCTTTTGTAAACCCAATATAAATCACCTCTAATTGTTAAGACATCACCTGGTTTCTTTTGCATGTTCGGTATGACTTTTCCCCCCAAACCATTCTTTTAGATTCTTTTAAGTTCCACTTTCAAATCAGTCTCATTCTTGTTAGGTAAAACATGTTGCTTTTCCATTGACATCTTCTAAACACAGATTAGTCTAGCTATAAAGGGGGGCACTATTAAAATTAACTTTGGAATCCGTGGTTCAAAAATATCCTTCAATGTGTCCAATGTTAAAATATTTTGCTTCATTCTATAATTGTGAGCCGAATTTCATCATTCTTCCTCATTAATTATAGTTTTTAGTTCCCTCTACTTCGCTCTAATGTCTGATTTTTAAAATCTTATTTTTCTAAGAATTCAAAACAAAATATTTCCCCACGGGAAGGATTATAATTAATTCCAAAACCTTACTTTAAATTCACATTGACAGACCCTTAATCTGTTTGTAACTTTCTAAAATTACAGTTTTAATCACCATTTTGCTGTTTATTATTATTTTTTTAAAAAAAACTAATTTCTTAAACTTGTATTTAAAACTTCTGTCACTAAGGATTGAAGGAAACTCAGCTGGTGCTGAAAAAAAAATGTTGACCAAGGATCCATAATAGCTGTAAAGCAGTTACAAGCAATTTCCATAGGTGATTAGAAAAGTATGCAAACCCAGTCTCCTCCTACAAGGTGCTGAGTGCCCTTTAAGCAAGGCAGCTATTCCTTGATCTCCTAGACCCAGAGCTCTAATCCTGCTGGAGATTGCTGTCTTGAAGTCTCTCGTGAGGAGCAGCCATCTGGAGCACTTGAAGGCAATCTCAAATCCTTTTCTTTCCAGAGAGGAATTGTCAAAAAGTTCGTCTACTTTCTGGCTCTTCGTTTTGTTGCAATTGTCAGTTCTGCTTTTCACAGAACTGTCTTCAGTCTACCATTTCTTCCGCAGAAATCAAAAACCTCTTGGCCTTATCCTGAAATGCAGGAAGTTTCAATACATATTTTTCTGTAATATTGGAAATTGCATTTAGGCAGGATGAATGCAGAGAAGGCCACACAATTTATGAATCATCAGCATTTTTGTTTTTACTGAAAGTGGTGCAATACCAACTTTGGTTAAATAATTAAAAGGCTTAACAATAGTTTGGACAAGCAATGTCAAGGATGCCCAGAGGGCCCGATCAATTTAGCTCATGCTGCTTCCTTTCCTTGTCATAGGCAATGACTGGTGATTGGAGCTGTTTTATATCATTTCTTCACAAGCAAGTAATGCATTTCTCATCATTGCCTATCCATTGGTAATAATTATCTTATACACGTTTTTCCTGTCTGAGAAAGACCATCCATCTTTAAAATATTCATGTGAACAAAACCCTGTTATTATTAATTGTACTGTCAAGCCATCATACAATAAACATTTTGCAAATTTTGACTGCTCTATTTGATCAGCTTTTTTTCCTGCAGGGTTCGTCTCCAATTTACTTGTCGAGGTCTTTCTATAGTATTTATAAAAATGGTGCAGCACTCATGATCACATCTTTATTTTATGTCCTGTAGCGTGAGGATATGAAACAAAATGTAATCTGAATAATAATATGAGCAAAATACTTTACTGAAAAAGGCTGCCCTGGGAACAATATATTGTTTGGTGCGTATAAAGGTTAAGTTCTTAATACCTATTTCTCATCTTGAGATTTTATTTTTTAAAACTGTTCTGCAGAGATCCAACAGTTTCCTGGAATATACAGTATTTGGATGGCTACTGTGAAATGGGTATTTTTTCAGAACTAGAGGATATAAGATTCTTTTTGATATACTGTAACAACAACATAATAATAACCTAGAGGGGACAAAGCTTGCCTAAAGAATAGTTCTAAAACAAGGCTCCGAAAAATGTAAGTCCATTCCCAAATGAAATTGTAGTCTCCATCTCATTGTTACTTGCCTGAGGTAGCAGATTTGTGAATTTTTATCTCAAGTATCTAACTTAGTTTAAATGAAAAGAAATGTAATCCATGATATTATCAATCTGCAAAGTTGATTTTAAATTGCATAAATCCTTTATGCAGCCTTACTATTTTTAATTTTGTTTAGATTTTTTTTAAATCCTATCTTTATCATTTTTATAAATAACTCAAGACAGCAAACATACTTAATACTCCTTCCTCATTCTCCTACAACAGCAACTTTGTGAGGTGAGTGACTGGTTCAAAGTTATTCAGCCAGCTTTCATATCTAAGATGGGACTAGAACTCACAGTCTCCTGGTTTCTAGCCTGGTCCCTTAACTGTTTAACTTCTCTATATCTCTACTTATCTGTTCTCATCTAGTATATGGGGAGGGATTTTTGGTAAATGTAAGAGAAATTCCTCTCAAAGAAATTGCTCTGAACTATTGCATCTCCTGCTTGACTCTCCTATCATCAAGCAGATTGATTAACAACATATTAATATAATCAGATCTGGTTAAAGATAAGCATCATTATCAAATGGATTTCATTTGCTGTCCAGTTCTGCCTGTTTGGACTGTATTATTATCAGGTTAACACCACAATCTAAGATACTCACAAAAGACTTGAAAATGTTATTACTAGTCAGGTGGCAGAGAACCTATAAAGGCAAGATAGGAAAATATTCAGGAAAATATTACAAGAGGTTTACTTTTTGTCACCATCTTGGATGCTACTAAGAGATACTGTTTATCTTGGAAAGGTTGAAAAGGGAAGACTTTTTGTTTGTAAGTCATTCTGGCAGTGGCATTTTTCCAAAGTGCAATAACTGTTCAAGAGTCCTGTACTCTTGGAGCAAGCTCAGCATCTGCTACATGTAAGAATTAGAGAAGTATTTAGTTTCGGATGACTTACAGTCCTTTTTCTGGTCTAAGGGTCATCCTAGAATCTTACGATGCCAATCTTAAGATATAGATGCTACATTATGAAGAAATCAGGTCAAATTTTGCCCAGCTCAGGGTTGAAGACTTACACTGCCCCAAGGATTTTTAGGCTAAGCATTTTCACTATGTTATTTCCTGACCTTTGAACTGTCTGCTTGCAAAGCTTGTGCTGATTTCCCAAAGATAGCAGAAGAGGACTATTTTGGTCAGGTACATCTTCGTTTATTTTTCTTCTGCTAGCTGTACAGCACTCTGAAACTTGCCTTAACAAGTCTTTTCTATCTCTATAATGAAACTGAAATGCTAGATGCAATCATAGATATCACTGCAATTTTTCTAATGTCCATTCCTAGTTAAGAATGATCCAATCTTCAGTCTTCTAACATTGTGCCAGCTTCAAGATCCCTTTCAGCCATGAGCAATCACTGGATGACTCAGAGTCTGAGTCTATATTCCTTAGAGGACTGAAGTAAAAGAGGAAATGCAAGGTACATTTATCTTCAACTTCTAGAGGAAAGACAGAAGGCAGATCTAAGAAACAAATAGTAATAGCCATGCAAAATAAAAATATTTTTACTATCCATCTGCAGTTAAGCTGAAATGGTACCAATTTATCTTGAATGATGTAAAACAAAAATGCTTTTTCTGTTCCCAACAACTAAATTGCTTCATGTCATGGAACATATAGCAGGCTTTCATAGAAGACAGTAAGGTTGTATGGGTGAAATTAACCATCCGGCCTCAAGCTATTTAGGCTTTAAAAGGTAATATCAATATCTTGAAATTGGCCTAGAAATAAATATGAGCTCAATAAATATACAATTGATGCAATATGATCTTAAAACACATGCTGGCAAGCAATGAAGTTTATGGAATTAGCACCAGCTGCCATTTCTAAACACTCTTCCAGGACCACCACATGGTGTTACAGATTACAGAGCTTGTGGCTGTAAACAAAACTGTTTGGTTCTAAAAGAACTTCATTAGGACCTCTATCTTCATCTTCAGATTCATCTTCTCCAGCCTGGACCCCAAAGGTATACAACAGCAACATAAGGCCTAGGTAAAATCCCAACTCCAATTCTTATCAGGTATCACTCCATCTAGAACAGCCATGTGGGGGATGAGGCTGTGCACTGCTAGTGCCTCAGCTTATACAATCCTAGTAAATCAGGGCAATGGAAATGAAGAAGTTGGCTTCCAAGGATCCAGTGTCTCCACTCCACATCATCTTTTCTGTAAGGCTACTTTAAAGTCTGAAGCTGGAACCAGTTGTCCCCCAAATTCAATACAGATGACAGTGTTGAATGTAACTGCCATCTAACCATCTTTGCTGTTATTCATTGGCATCTGTAAGTGAGTAAAACATCTACAAAATGGTGGGCAAAACATCATGATTGATTGAACTTGTCTCCCTTTGACCACGTGTGCAATTTTACTATGAGTACAAAAGGCATGGTACTTCAAGTTGTGATGCCATGGCCACCATCTTGCAGATATTAACGTCGTTCCCCCAGGGACACTCCTAACCACAGTGTAAATAAAGTGTATATTTCATAATATGATGATTTTTAAGTTTTATATAACGTTGGTAGAGGTGTGTAATATATCCATTCTTATTCCCATGTTAAGCCACAGCTTTGGGAAAGCCCAGCAGTAGCCTTCTCTGCGTTGTAAAATTATTCATCACTTCCTTGTCAGGAATGTGTCTACTTTAATGCTTTGTATTACTTGAACTGTGAAACCCCAAATGTGATGCTTAAGCCTCTAAAGTGAATACTAAAGTCTCAGCAGCTTTGATTCCTACTTTGGCCAAAACAAGTTTAATGTATTTTTTTTCCTTATGCTTTTATACTGGACTCTTTGAAATTATTACACAATGTTTCTTTTCTCATATAACTCACCAAGAATATTTTGGAAGTGATATCATTCTTTTTAGGTGTGCTGTCTTCCATTGTTATTGTTATTTCTTTTTGTTTTTATTTTTATTCTTGTTTTCTCCACAGTGTCAATTTTTGGGGCTCTTGATTTTTTTTAGCTTAAATGCATCATTTCATGTCCAATAACTATATCTGTTATCCTTTTCATTCTATGGTTCATATCTTTATTTTCAGGTATATTAACATTTCTGAGATTTAAGCCACAGGATATTGCAGTATGATTCTCATAGTACTTCTAAAGCATTATTCCCTAAACACAAAACATCAAGGAATCAATATGTGAATAAAAATACACCTTAAACTGAGACAACCTTTATAATATTAAATGGCCAGTTAAAAATAATTTTTCATAACTGAGCCATCTACCTTTGCACTGTATTTCCTTATAGATACCATGAAAGGGAATTTGATCTTGGAATGCCTAATGATATATCAAATCCAGAAAGCAAACAGTTGTTTGCTGATGTTAATCTCTAAGAATCCACTGTGCTAAAAAGAATGAAGATGTCGCATGTCAGTTAAGACCTGCTGTTTTTATCAGTCATCCACTCCGAGAGACCCAGCATGACTGGTGCATCTTCTGTACATTTTTCTGAGAGTAAATTCCATTGAACTCTAATAGGCATACTTCTGAGAAAACCTCAGACAGATAATGTACTCAGTATACTGTAATAATAAATAATAAAAAGAAAGAGTGTGTAATCATATAAGCCTCCTATAAGCAGTTGCAATGTATGGCTGTGAAAGATGGATCATAAGAAAGGGTCAGAGCCAAAGAAGTGAGGCCTTTGAACTATGGTGCTGGAGAAGGCTCCTGCGAGTCCCTTGGACTGCAAGGCAATCAAATCGGTCAATCCTAAGGGAGATCAACCCTGACTGCTCTTTAGAAGGCCAGATCCTGAAGATAAAACTCAAATACTTTGGCCACCTAATGAGATGGAAGGATTCACTGGAGAAGAGCCTAATGCTGGGGAAAAGTGAGGGCAAAAGAAGAAGGGGACGATAGAAAATGAGATGGCTGGATGGAGTCACTGTTGGTGTGAGCTTAAATGGACTCCAGGGGATGGTAGAGGACAGGAAGGCCTGGAGGAACATTATTCATGGGATTGCAATGGGTCGGACCTAATTTTGCAACTAACAACATCATAAGCTATAAATAGAATAGAATAGGATAGGATAGAATATAATTGGAAGGGACCTTGGAGGTCTTCTAGTCCAGCCCCCTGCTTAGGAAACCCTATACCATTTCAGATAAATGGCTATCCAATCTCTTCTTAAAAACTTGCAGTGTTGGATCATTCCCGACTTCTGGAGGCAAGCTATTCCACTGATTAATCGTTCTGTCAGGAATTTTTTTCTTTAGTTCTAAGTTGCTTCTCTCCTTGATTAGTTTCCACCCATTGCTTTGTCCTGCCCTCAGGTGCTTTGGAAAATAGTTTGACTCCCTCTTCTTTGTGATGATCCCTGAGATATTGGAACACTTCTATCATGTCTCCCCTAGTCCTTATTTTCTTTAAACCCAATAAACACACCGAATTTGTGTAACTGTTCTTTATGTGTTTTAGCCTCCAGTCTCCTAATCATATTTGTTGCTCTTCTCTGCACTTTTTCTAGAGTCTCAACATCTTTCTTACATTATGGTAACCAAATCTGGATGTATTTAAGATGTATATAAAAGGAATAAAAATATATGCAGCATTAGGTTTCTTGAAAAATAAGAAACAAAGAAAAATGAACTTGATTATGCTTTTGATGATTAGATAGATTATAGAAAGAAGGGAGTTATGATGTAACCATAAATTTAAATGTAATTTGTGAAGAAGTTTGGAAGCTACTTCTCTGTATCTTTTCTCTATTTTTCTTTTATTCTTTTCCTCTTTTGCACTTTTCAATTTTTGTTTAATTCCTTTAATTTCTTTCTTTTTTTCTTCCTTTTTCTCATTATATATAGTTCATATTAGTTTTTGATCTTCTTTTGTAAAAATATTTTTGAAAATTATACAAAAAGGACCCAGAGGTGGTAAATGATTTATTAACTTGAGTATTTAAATTTAGCAGAAAAACTGTGTAAACCAACTGCTAAATTCTTTTTAAGGCATTTTGAAAGTTTTAGTTTAGTCCATAGTGTAGCAGTCCAACTACTGATGGTGTTTCTATAAGTACATCACACCTGTCCCCTAGGCCTTGCACTGGCTTCATATTAGCTTCTGAGTGCATGGCTTGGCATCAAAATACTTGTAGAATTGCATCAGTGGTGGGATTCAGCCAGCTCGCGCCTATTCGGGAGAACCGGTTGTTAACTTTCTAAGCAGTTCAGAGAACTGGTTGTTGGAAGAAATCTCCTTTTGTTTTTTCCCCTCTTTACAGGGCTAATCCTGTAAGGACGGCAGGAAGGAAATATTCTGGTGTTGTTTCTAGCTTAATTTTTATTGCCCTACTTACAGAAACTGCCTCTCCCGTTAACCCTTATTGCATTGTAACAGCTAAGGCAAAGCACCCATTGACGTGAATGACATTGAGTTGGTCACGCCCACCCAGTCACATGATCACCAAGCCCCCACCTACCCAGTTGGTCATTAGGGCAGAGAACCAGTTGTTAAATTATTTGAATCCCACCACTGAATTGCATCCTCAAACCTGAATCAAGTGTTTAATTGTGTTACCCTAGGAGAAACTGTTTCCATGAAATAAATAGAGTAGATCTTCATAGGTGTGGGAATTTTACACTATTAAATAGCTTTTCCTTCAAAATTAGGCTAGTCCTCAAAGTTTTAGCTTTCTAGAAACTTTTCAGAATGACTAATGCCAAAAGGCTTTGTTGATTGACAGGATGACCGTGATAGTTTGGCTTTATTTTTGGTTATGGATTTGTAGTTTTATTTTTCTTAGTCTTATCATTAATATTTTAATTTCTGAATGCCTTGTTGTAGTTTTTAATTACTACAACCATCAATCGCCTGATTGATTGCCACAATATAAATTATTATAAAACAAAACCAAAAAGATATACAACGAAGAAGGTACAGTATAAATTATTAAAAAGCAAAACAAATAAAAATGTAACACTGTATTTAACTTTTCAATTACACTTTATTATCCATTGTTAGCAAAGAAGGCAATTAATTATCATAAAATGCCTGCAGTTACCCAAATCAAGTGTGAAAAGTCCAGATGTATTCATCAAAGCCTAAATCCTCAACTCCTACTCCCACATATTTTTTTCTCCCTCACAATTCATATCATCTGCACAGCTGAAAGATACTTGTAACTTACAGTGAGTATATCACATGGAATTCGGTTAGACTGCACATTGCTCCAGAGGAAAGCATTTGAGAGTATGATAGATACTAGTCAGGAGGAACTCTACAATTAAACAGAACAGTGCAACCAGTTTCAATAGCAGACACTATCGCATGCTGGCTGAGGAATTCTGGGAACTGGAGTCCATATATCATAAAGTTGCCAAGGTTGACGAACATTGTCCTACAGCAGTGGGTCTCAACCTTCCTAATGCCGCGACCCTTTAATACAGTTCCTCATGTTGTGGTGAGCCCCAACCATAAGATTATTTTATCTTTTCCATATTTTTTTTAAAATATGTATTTTCCGATGGTCTTAGGCGACCCCTGTGAAAGGGTCGTTCGACCCCCAAAGGGGTCCCAACCCATAGGTTGAGAACCACTGTTCTACAGGATGGCAGTGGCAGTTCCCAAATGGAACTTGTATTACTTTTAACTACCTTCCTTGATCAGGTGAGAGCTGTACATGCCACCCAAGTGTTCTGACCCTGCTGTACTCACCTGTGGTGAAAGGTATTGAACTAATAGCCAGTGTTAGCCCACTCAGTTTCTGTGTCTTGGCTGAGAAAGTAATACTGATCTCAACTGGAAATAATAACTTGCCTTTCATCTCTGACATCTATAGCCACATTTATTTTCCATACAAAGAGAATTTCTGAATAGATTTTTCCCCATGTTTAATTGTCTATCCATTTTTCATCACAAAACTGTGTTACAGCAATGACATTTTCCAGACAATGAAAAGATAATGAGTGATAAAAAGAATATTATAAATATATATTTTAGCCCTTGATCCAACAGATCACAATCATGAACGCAAGCTGGCTTTTCTTATTAATTACATGTGAAAAATACTTTTCTCCTTCTTGGTTTTACGCTTTTTACAGTATAGACATACTAGAATAGACATACGACTTATAGAATAGACATACGACTTATTGTTCATTACATAACTACTATATAATTTATGCAAATACTGCTTGCCGCAACCCTTTAATTTTTTAAAAATCCTAAATATGTTTCTCCGTGCACATTTACCTCCATCCTAGAATTTGCAGGTCTTATTATGTGCAGGGATTCTGGAAGTGCACTTAAGCTAGAGGCTTAGGTTATTTATTTATAGCCTTATTTCCTATACCAAGTTCAGAAAAGGTCCTAACTGCTCTGAAAAGGCACTCTTGACAAATACTTTAAAAGAACTGAATGCTCTCTATGTTTGTGGACTGCATTCTTCATTTTCAACCTCAATTTTGTCTTTCTTTCCACATGTTGAATTCCTACAGTGCATTAACCTGACAACTGAATGACAGTTTCCGAATTACTCCAGTTTCCTCACTTTGCACAATCCATAAATCTACACTGACTGGGTTCATACATCCCACTGAACTATAGACTCTCTGACCAGATTTTACCTTAATAGTTTGTGTGAACTCAGGGTAGTTCTTAGCTTTACATCTCTTTCATAGCAAGGCAGAAAAGAACACTCAGTTGCCAAGTTCAAGAAAAATAAATACATTAAATAAATGCACATGAAAAGGAATATATTAAAGAAATAGACATGAAAATAAATTTATTAAATAAATAAATGAGAGATCCATCTCCTTTTGCTGTAACAGAGATTAAATGTTTCAGCCCCAACCGAACATTCCAACATTCGGAACACTTTTTATGATATTTTCTGATACGCCTTTTAAAGAAAATTAAAAAAGCATTGCATATATCTATGACACATCAAAGACTCACACATTATTATATAATCTTGTCTGCATCACAGTCCACTTAATCTAATGCACAAGGGCACTGGAGTGTTATTAAAAGCTTATGTTATAATACATAAATCTGTGAATTTTGATCCTAACACGGTTGACATTGCTGCAAATAACACAGCTAGCCTTCAAGAAACTGAGAAAATAATTGTGACAAATAGTATCACAACAGCAGGATTTTGTTTCTTTCCTTTTTTTTTTTTTACAAATTTCCAGATTCTTAAGGTTTTTTTTTCCTGTGAGAGACTAAAGCGGAGTTGAGTCTTGCTTGATGAACAACTGATGTTTTGTATTTTGCACTGGCCCACTTTGAGAGTTTACCTCACACTGTTGTCAACATTCCTTCAGGACACATTGAATAAGTCTTAAGGACTTCTGTCATGATGCAATTGAAAGACCAACTGTTTTCTGCTTTGTCAATCAGGAGAAACAAGATTAGCTAAGATCTGGTAAGTGATTAATTGTAGTGGTAGATTGTTAAGGCTGATTGTTCTGTTTCACAAGAAGAGTCTCCTTTGTGTTCATGAGTCAAAATAAACAACAGATAGTGATTGAGAATTTGGATGGAGAAAGCTGAAGAAACTGAAGCAGCAGAAGAGATGTTCATACTTGGAGGTACTTGGAAGCAATGTGTCTACAAATCTTTCAAGTTTAAAGGCTATATTGCTCTAGGTTGCTTCAGCTATTGCTGAAATCAGGAAGCTATGATGTTTACATGCAGGACTCTGTCACTTAACCAAACATCTGTTGCCAGCCAGTCTCACCTTCTCTTCACCTAGTGTGTGCTTAGACAAATCCCCCTTACCTATTGTGGGAAGCCCAAAGCCCACCCAAAGAAGGAAATATTTGACGAATATTAAAGAATATTTTATTTCCCTAAATGAGAAATGGAGAAACATGTTTTTAGAGGCAGGAAGCAGATTCACTCTTAATATCTTCCCCCCTGATATTTTGTGCCCATTAAGAAAGACTGGGCCAGACTATCTACAAAACAAAAGACCTTCAGCTCCAGGGTAATGGGATTAAGAAGAGCAAGACATGATCCTTCAGGACATAATAGGATTAGCCCACTACCATTTAGCAGAAGACACAGAGCTCACTACATTTCATCATCTCAGAGCAGTCCAAACTTCAACCAAACCTGGGAGCTCAGAAAAACTCTTAGGATTTGTACTTTGCCTATGGAGCCAGCTATGACCCCTACATAACCCCTACATGGCCCCACACAAATCTGACAACAGTCAATAAAATACATGTTCTTGCACAGGAACAGGAAGCTCAAATGCAAAGCCCAAGAGAAGATATAACACCCCACTTTTAACTCTATGTGATTGGCTGCACCAGAACCATGCGCTTGGTGGTTCTGTTCATCAATAAGCCATCTTTCCAATCAGCCTCCATGTTTCCAGTGTCTATCTCCCAGCTTGGAACTGAACTAGATGGATATTACTTCCAACACTATCTTTAAAGATAAAAGAAACAAAGTATAGTTGTGACAGCCCCCTGGGTTTCTATGCTCACTGTGATGACATTCTCTGCCCTGCCCCCTAGGGTTGGCAAATGCTGATGGCAGCATGCTAGGAGCTCTGCATCTGAATTATGATACATGTCAGGGCATACTTTGATGCAAGGTGAAAGCTGAACAAACTGAATTCTTCATCAGTGAAAGCGTGATCACTCTTCCCAGCATTGGGAAGGACAAATAGGACTGTCCTGGGAAATGGTGGTCCTTTGGCTATTAATGCTATCTCCTGAATTGTCAAAACGGAGGAGGTGCAAGCTGCAGTATTGCTTGACTGGTGGAGATGGGTTAAGCTCATCCTTTGATAGAACAGACCCCCGTATATAAATGTATCCTTGCTGAATAATAAAAGCAAAGATGACAAACTCTCCCAAGAATACCAGACTGAGTTGATAACAGGTGACAAGCACCAGATTACTGAATCAAAAACTCAGGAGGCACAGTACATGTCAAACTGCCCCAAGGAGCTTTGTGAACTGAGTTTGAAGGAAATGGCTGATGTCTACTCTTTAAAATTCCTGTATCCCATGTATTTTCTGAAAATATTAATAAGCCTGGTGGCTTGTCCTTTGGCATGTACTAGGCCAGTGATGGCTAACCTTTAAGGTTGTCACATGCCAACCTGTGTGATGGAAATGGCACGCAAAACCATCCCGCCTGGACCATGCAGCCTCGCTGGTCTTCATGTGTGAGGGAGCGCTGAAACCCAGAAGAGCAGCTGGTTTCCGGAGCAACTGCACACCCGACAAACAGCTGACCATCTTGCATACGCATGACAAAAACCCAGAGGTTTCGGTCTGGTGCATGCATGCCCGCCAGAACGCTTTTCTTCCAAGTTTTGGTGCTCCAGCGCATGCGAAGACCAGCTGACTGGTGCATGGGTGTGCACAGGAAGAGGAGCCAGTGAGGCTGAGCATCCCGCACAGGATGGCTCTGTGTGCCGCTTCTGGCACGAATGCCATAGGTTCGCTACCACAGCACTAGGCTCTCATATAACTATATCACTTTTTTTTCCTCGTTTAGTCTTAACTAAAAAAACAAATATACAAATGAGAAGGTGTTATGCAAAAATCACAGCCTCCATATCACTTTATTTATAGAAATAGCTATTAATTCACACAGTCCCAGGAGGCCTTCTTATAACATTTTTAAAAAAGCATTCTACAAATGAATTACTTGTAAATGATCATACCTGTACAGAAATAAGAATGATAAGTAGGTGTGCCAGACAGCATCATGGGATTGTTGAGAAAGAACCTCACTGGATAAATTTCTTGTTATGGATGTTTTGTGGCAGACTGTGCCCAAGTGTGCTCTCAAAATTGAAAATTATCCTCCCATCCAAAAAAATAAAAATTGCCTACCCTACTGTATAATAATTGAAATGAGTTTATGCAATCTGCAATCACAACGTCCTATTAATTTAACATAATTTAACACCAGAGTACTAATATTATTGTCCACACTCCAATCTGGAAGCCTGTTGGCAAATGTATAGCATGAGAAAACTCCAGGGTGAAATCTAGATAAAGTAAATTTTGTTACCATCCCTAATTATGCCCCGGTTTATGTGCTTTCATAAATCTGGGCCTTTAGAATCTAATGAGATTTCTTCATTGAGCTAAAACGAAACCCCCACTCAAAATGTTTGCATTAAATGAAATTAAACTTCTTTGGGAAAAAAATCAATTTATGTAATAGCTTCCTGCTACTGTTATGCTCTCTTTCTATAAAATGTTCTTTAATCGGGCTTGCTGCTTATCCTTTAGAAATGGAACAGTGGATAAAACAGGTGACAATTTTAGCGGAGTAAACAAATACTTAACCCAATCATTTCCAAGGAATTGATTGACACTTTCTGTCATTTCACTTTAGCAGGTGAGCAGACATCCCAGTCTAATCAAGGCATGAGTATTAAGTTAAGACAATGTGTCCTAGGGACCAAATATTCTGAGGAATTCTAGCAAGATCGTCTTCATCACAGCAAACCCTGAGCTATTGCAAACTTTAACCCTGCAACAGTTAACACCATTACTACAGTGTGAATTTGGATGGTATAGGCACTCCTCAACTTATTGAGGTCAAATTGAGATCAAAATTTCTGTTGCTAAATGAGATATTTATTAAGGGAGTTTTGCCACATTTTATAACTTTTTTGCCATAGTTGTTAAGCGAATCACTGCAGTTGTTAAGTTACTAACATGGTAAGTGAATCTGGCCTTCCCATTGATTTTGCTTGTCAGAAGGTTGCACAAGATAATCACATGACCCCAGGACACAGAAACTGTCATAAATAGGAGTCGGTTGCCAAGCATCTGAATTTTGATAATGTGACCCTTGGGATGTTGCAACAGTTGTAAGTGTGAAAAATGCTCAGACGTCACTTTTTCCAGTGTCGTCGTAACATTGAACGGTCATTAAACAAACTGTTGTAAGTCACCCTGGCTACTCCATGCAAGAAATAAATATATAATAATTAATCTAGTGAATAGAAATTAATTTCACCAATTCACTATTGTAGCCATCTTCTACAAATGTCTGCTTCCTAATTCTCCTTTTGAGCAAGCACTGGAATATTTTTCTGGCTGGGTCCATGATTGCCCTGGGGCTATTTTGTCTTTTTTTATTGAATCCTGGGCCCATTAAAGTTATCCGCCTCTGATCTTTCTTTCATTTCCAAAAGAAAAAACATCACAATAGGATCCTAAGAATGCCAGATAGATCCTAAAATGATTGTATAAATAACTACAAAACTACAAATAATCTAAGCACTGTCTTTGACACATTAGCTATTAAAGCAGGCATATAATTAACTGCTGAATTAGATTATCATTTAGGTGTTTACTTTTCAAAATAGGCATATCATTTGAAATTTTATTGCATCTGACAGTGCTATTAATCAGGCCTTGATATTGGTACAATGCATCAAACAGTGTTTTTTTCTCTGGCACATCAGCAACTCAACTCAATACATCAGCTATTGAATTTTATTCAATGGTGTTGAACCACAGAAATGTCTTAATAAACCAGATTATGATCAAGGTCTGTTTCATTCAGTATGTACCATTCTAAATCCCAACTGCTAATTGAAAATATATCTCCTACTAGAGCATATCTGCATAAATCAAAGGCATGTTTCTGTAATATTCCTATGACACTCAAAAGATGAATACTTGTGCAACTGTAAATGTTTTTCTATCACATTCATTTGGCTGCGGAGGAAAATGGTAATAGTCTCGAGGTTAAATACACACCAGAGGACTCTTCAGCTCTCAAAGCCATTATTCATATCTCTCTCAAAAATGCCAAGCATATTGCAGTAGTTACTGAATCATCACAAAGGTTGGTAATTCATGCATATGAATTTTACATCATGGATTTAAAATTTATAGCCAAATTTTAAATTGCAGCAGCAACGCCATGCACAGATTAAAAACAACAACTCTGCACCATCTTTCATTTCGTTGTACTTTGAAGACTCTCAGAGATGTAAGGACAAATGTATCCGAAAGGAATACATTTGAATAAATGGAAGGAAATAGTCACAGAGAGTCTTTACTCTAAATCCTTACTGTATACATACATTTAAATACTGCATAAAATATCAAGTAGAGACAGTAACTCCAATCTAAAGGATATATATTTCTTTACAGAAAAAGAGCCAGTCATTCACTAGAAACACTGGTTGCTAAAAAAAAAAAGTTCCAGTTTTAAAGGAATTGTCATTTGAAAGAGGCTGATGACACATTTTAAGCCACCATAAACTACCATGAAACTTTCAGAAAGCCTACCACTCTTCCCCCTGGAACATCTGTCCCTCTGCAAGACAGTTAAACCTACACTGCATCAAAATAGATTAACACTGAAACCTTCCCCCCTCCCCTGCATTTATTTAAAATATTCATAGACTCCCTTATAAAAATTCAAGGTATATCACAAAGAAGAGCTATGGAATGTGTTGAAATAAAAACACATAAAAATCAGGAAGGTGGGCAATAGTAATGTTTTCTTGTGGATTCGGAGGCTAAACAGGTTGATCCTTCAGGATCCAATTCTTCCTATAAAGCTTACTCTAACATCTCACCTCTATATTTTCTGTAAATTGAACTGAGCTACAGCCAGACTTTAAGTTTCATAATTTCAGCCACTGCAATTAATATCTGCAACACCTAACAGATCCAGCTGTAGCCTTACTTTATCCCAAGATTAACCTATCAGTCACCAGTTGCGACTTTAGATCTGGCCAGCAAGCGAACTTGGCCCCTGCTGATCAACTCGGTGCATTTCTGGCACTTTTCATCATGCAAGTTCCCAATTGTTCCTGCTGGGCTGATCAGGCTCTGTAAAAATAGATTTTGGACTTAACCTGCTTCTTCTTTCTTGGACAATCTAGCCAAAAATTTCCGAAGCGCCCCAAACCTTGCAAGTCCTTTTATGCCAATTTAATGGATTCAAACAAAGGTTTGAGGACATTTGTGAGTTATAGATGGTGTTTTATTATGGATTAATAACTTTTCTTTTCTGAGCAATCAGTGTAGATAGGTGAGGAAAGGCCTTTTACAGGCTAGGAAAGATATAGTAGGTGACTGCAACAGAAGTTCAATGACCTGAGAAGGGAGTAAGGTAAATGTAAAGGTTCCCCTCACACATATGTGCTAGTCATTCGCGATTCTAGGGAGTGGTGCTCCTCTCCATTTCAAAGCCAAAGAGCCAACGCTGTCCAAAGATGTCTCCTTGGTCATGTGGCCGGCATGACTAGATGCCGAAGGGGAACCAAATGCTGTTACCTTTCCACCGAAGGTGGTTCCTATTTTTCTACTTGCATTTTTTATGGGCTTTTAAACTGCCAGGTTGGCAGAAACTGGACGAGTAACGGGCGCTCACTCTATTACACGGTGCTAGGGATTAGAACCACAAAACTGCTGACCTTTCTGATCGACAAGCTCAGCATCTTAGTCACTGAGCTACCACATCCCTTTAAGAAGGAAGTAAAAGCCTCCAGTTCTCAGCTAATGTATTTGCGATGGGCGCATGTTGGGGAAGGGGTGTCCATTTGTAGTTTCTGTATGCATCCAGATCTGTCCCCTTTTTTAAAATGCAAAATGTTCAGTAAGGAGGTAAAGAATAGATTAGCAAGACAGTATTTTAGAAGAAAGTGTACAAGTAAGATTGAATGAGATGCATTGTCCCCAAGGAAGGTAAATGAGCTATCAAGGGATTTTCCTTTTTTCCTTTGCAGATAACAGAAACACTTTGCCCAAGGTATTCTTTGCAAAGTGTAGAGAAATGTCAGTAAATATAACAGTGCTTATTTTTAAACAAACATTAAAAGCCAGTGACAAACCTGTAGGTCTCTTGTTAGGATTTGTTTTGTTGTTGTTGTTGTTTTCACTAAAAAATTATGACAAAAAGCAAAAGCCACAAACTGCATGAAGGCAAAAATTCAACATGTTACCACCAACAGCAAATGTCGCCTCTGTAATGAGAAAGATGAGACAGTCGACCACTTGATTAGCGGGTGCAGCAAAATTTCACAAACTGACTACCTACAACACCATGACTGCGTTGCTAAGATTATTCACTGGAAATTGTGCCAAAAGTTTGGATTTGACTGCAGCAAAAACCACTGGAACCATCAGGTTGAGAAGGTTTTAGAGAATGAGAAAGTCAAGATCTTGTGGGACTTCAAAATCCAGACTGACAGGCACTTGGCCTACAACACACCTGACATAACAATAATTGAAAAGAAAAAAGTATGGTTCATTGTCATTGCAATACCTGGTGATGCACGAATTGAAGATAAACAGCAAGAAAAAAATCACAAAATACCAGGACTTGCAAATTGAGGTTGAGTGACTGTGGAAAACGAAATCATGTGTTGTCCTGATTGTAATTGGAGCCCTTGGAGCAATACCTAAAGGGCTACCTCGCTATTTGGAAATTCTAAATTTACCTGACTTGAACATTCTGATTCTACAAAAAAACACCCTACTTGTAAAAACTTATATTCTCCGACGTTACCTTAACAGTTCCTAGGTCCTTGGTTAGGACTCGAGCTGTTGAACTACCAACCAGCCCCAAAGGCTGTGAATCTCACCAAAGATTAACCACAGAATAATAATAATAATAATAATAATAATAATAATAATAATAATAATAATCTATCAATTAATAATCTAATAAACATCTATTAATCGAAGTAAAGAACAAAAATCTACTGAAGGTCCAACAGACTAAACAAGAATACAGAAAAGATGTGATAAAATCAAGAATGAAGAGTTGGCAGAACAAAGCACTGCATGGCCAATTTCTGGAAAAAATAAAAGATAAAGTGGACAGTGAACAAACTTGGTTATGGTTAACAACAGGTACATTAAAGAAAGAAACAGAGTCACTAATCCTGGCTGCGCAAGAACAAGCTATCCGCACAAATGCCATTAAGGCCAAAATCGAAAAATCCTCTGATGATGCCAAATGCAGACTTTGCAAAGAAGCTGATGAAACTGTTGATCACATACTCAGCTGCTGTAAAAAAATTGCACAGACTGATTATAAATTGCGGCACAATTCAGTAGCGCAAATGATCCATTGGAATTTGTGCAAAAATTTTAATATTAAAACAGCAACAAACTGGTGGGAACATCAGCCTGAAAAAGTCACCGAAAATCAGATGGTCAAGATCTTGTGGGATTTCCGTATACAAACGGACAAAATATTGGCGCATAATATACCAGACATCACACTGGTTGAGAAAAACAAGGTTACAATCATAGATATTGCAATACCAGGTGATAGCAGGGTCGCCGAGAAGGAACATGAAAAAATCGCAAAATACCAGGACTTAAAAATCGAAATTCAACGACTATGGCACAAACCAGCAGTGGTAATTCCAGTGGTAATTGGCACACTGGGTGCTATTCCAAAAGCACTGGAATTACATTTAAAACAGTTAAAAATTGACAAAATCACCATCAGTCAAATGCAAAAAGCCGCACTGCTTGGATCTGCACGCATATTACGAAAATACATTACGACGTCCTAGGCCCCTAGGTGGGGCCCGACTAGTAACCAATGCCAAATCCGGCGAAACAACTGGCCGCTGTGATACAATTGTATAATAATAATAATAATAATACTGAATCAGATCGAGTTACAGTAGATCCTGAAGGAACAAAACCCAGGTAGTCCTCAATTTACAATCACATTTGAGACCAGCATTTCTGTTGCTAAGTGAGACATTTTAAAGGGAGTTTTGCCCCATTTTACGATCTTTCCACAGTTGTTAAGTGAATCACTGCAATTGTTAAGTTAGTAACATGATTGTTAAGTGAATCCGGCTTCTCCATTGACTTTGTTTGTCAGAAGGATCATACGACACAACAACAGTCATAAATATGAATCAGTTGCCAAGTGTCTGGATTTTGATCACATGATCATAAATCACTTTTTTGAGTCGTGCGGTAGCCTAGAGGCTCTCGCCTCACAAGCAGGAGGCTGCGAGTTCTATCCTATGTAGAGGCAGATATTTCTCTCCCTGGGGACACTGAGAATATATCTGCTGAAAAAAAAACCTCCATTTTGGCAACAGGAAGGGCATCCTGCCAGTAAATACTTAGCTCCATTCAGTTACCCAGACTCCACCCCGAAGGGATTATAGGGTCGTTAAAAGAGGATGATGATCATAAGTTGCTTTTTTTCAGTGCTTTTGTAACTTTGAATGGTCATTAAATTAATTGTTGTAAGTCATCCCTGGCTATAATTCACCCCTGGCTATTCCGGTTCACCAACAAATGCGCGCACGACAAAAGCGCGCTGACAAACCGTGGTGAGAAAACCGTGATGTTGAAATTGCGCCCACATAGGCGCAATTTTATGCTGCGAATAAAAAGTTAGATTTTGCATTTGAAAGATTGTTGCCAAATGAATGCAATAATGAAGCATAGCATTTTGGCAAGTTTGCAGTTATGCATTCCCCCCCCCCCCAGTTGCGGTAAAGCAGGTTGCATTTTTCTGCAGTGTCTGGAGTATAGGTGTCAGGCAGTTATATTTAAACAATTTAAGCAGGCCCCAAAAAGAGGACATGAAGATTGCCCATTTGAGGGTTTGGGATTAAACAGTCTGGGAGCAGCAACTATCCTACACATTATACAAACAAGACCCACAAAGCAGTTGCTCTAAAGCAGGGGTGTCAAACTCGCAGCCCGCAGGCCAGATGCATCACATGCTGGCTACGCCCACTCCCATTTTAACAAAGGGGGGGGGGGAAAGTCACAGTACTTCATGTCACGACAACGTGACAGCGTGTGTTTGTCACCCCTGCTCTAAAGAAATGCAAGCAACAGCCTGGTGTTTTGCAGTCAGCTCTCAAAAAAAAAAAAAACTAATAACAATTCAATGTAAATCCTTTGCACAATGTAAGAGAGGGCAGTTCAAGGATTTGCAAACCATCCACCCAAGTAACCCATATCAACACAGGCTGCATAGTAAAGTGGAATCAGCTGGATGGCATGTGTCAGGTTGGATGTCTATTTAGATACATAAATAAATCAAATCAAAGAAGTTGCCTTGATGAGGGACCTCTGTCTCCATCAAGACACCTTTTCCCCTCTAAAGAGCTGTGAGCAGAAGGATCTGCTGAAGTCTTGAAACCAGGAAGTGGGTGAGACGTACAGCCTGCCAGAGGGAAAAGAGATTGCCTGCAATCTTAATTGTGGCAAGTGGGAAAATCCCTTCTTTTTTTTTTTGCAAGTTTGCATCTACCAGATTCCACAGCTGAGTCAAATAAATCAACTTAAGTGGACAAACACAAAGAGTTTGAGAACACAAAGGTCTGGAGCCCATTCCGCCAAAGGCCTTGTGTGCAAGTAGCCAGAGTTTGAAAAAAAAAATCAAAAATAAATTTTCATATGTAATTGAGGATTCTTTGTTTTTTTTAAAAAATAAAAACACCTGAATTCTTGAAAACAGTTTTCCCAAGGCAGCTCCAATGTTTTAAAATCACAAGTTTACACTTTTTTTAAAATTGCAATGTAAATGTTTTGATATTTCTATTAAAATACATAATATGAATGGGGATGGGATCTTTAATCAATATTTAATATATACTGACAATGCCAAAATACAGTATTGAAGGTATTAGCATTGAAATGTGAAAGTTACCAATATGTGCTGTAAAAGTCTGGAAGATAGCAAACAAAACTACCTGAAAATTCATTCTTTGTTGCCTGCAGTTTGCCAGTCTGATTTTTAAGGTTATATATGGTAGAAAAATCCAAAGGGTAAGTTAAAAAAGATAGGGAAAAGTGGGCAAGTTTCTCAGTTGGGCTGCAAAATTGATCAGGAAAAAAAAGCATGAGTCAGTTCATAAAAATATTTATTGAAATAGGATCTGTTGAGCAGACTTATTAAAAAGTAATAATATTAAATAATCATCCCCACGTCCATATATGCATATAAAAAGGAATTTTAAATGGTGCAGGGAGTCCACATTTAGGATCACAACAGGGACCAGCAATTCCATTATTAAGCAAAGTAGTCTCTAAGTGGAAACCTTTCTTTTTCTTTAATTCTCCCCCACACACTCTCCCACCCTTTGAAGTGCTCATCCTGGTACTAGAATTATTAGAAAGAAGGAAATTAATGTTTGTATTTACATTCATTGGAGAGGAAGGGATTGTAAGAGAGCCAAAAATTCCCACAATGAGAATATTCCAGCTGTTTGCTTGTTTGCATGCACATGTGTATTATTCCCCTGTTTAGTCCCTTGTAATCTCTCCCTCTTCAATCTGTCTGTTCTTGCAAGGCAAGAAAAAAAGAAAAGAAAAATAATGGGCCACGCACAGACAGTCCGTGATGGTGATTATGTGACTGTCAGCTGTGAAGGTGATAGTTGTAAAGTTATTTTTTCCACCGTATCTTTGAATAATTGCTGAACAAGGCATTGAGAAATGAACACTTTGAAATCACAAGAGCTCAAGAGCTGTATCGTGTCCACGAACAGTTAGAAAATGAGAGGAGACATTAAAATGGACTGACTCATCCTTTGAATGGATGGAACATAAGTTACACACAAGTTACACAGGCCAAAAAGCATTTCTTAGGAAATGTGGGTCAACAACGGGAAATGAATTTTTAGCAAATACTGGAAGAGAATGATTATTTGGAAGTATACTCACAATACAATGTATATCTTGGTTATTTTCTTCTCTGTCAATATACATGAAATAAATCTCATTAGATTCAGGGGAAAACTTCTCAGCAGATTTGTAGGACCATATACATTCTTGGGAAAAGGTGAGTGAATAATAGCTGGCAGGATGGTTCCCACTGTCAAACCTCTGGAGAGCCAAAAGCTTAAAGCAAAAATTCTTGTCTCCGTTACACTCTTCTGATTTACACTCTGTTGCACTATTCTCATTCCCCTAGAATTGTATTTTAGGGATGTTACAAAATTGGGACTGGCTTAATTAGAACCACACTTCTGGTTTTGTCCACTACATATCCACTCAGAAATAAGCTCCATAAAATTCTGCAGTTTATTCTGACAGAACTGCACGTATTTCTGTCATTAATCATAAAATATGTATGAAGTAATTAAGGATTCTATTTTCTGTGGCTATTTTAGAAAGCAAGACACTGTAAAACATTTTTGCTGTCTGAATAAATGTCTACCACAGGTGGCCACCTTCTTTAATTCATGGAAGAGAAACCCATAATTTGACTTTTAAAACAAAATCTCTCTCTCTCTCTCTCTCTCTCCCCCTCCCCCTCTATTTCTCTCCCTAGCTTCCCTTTTTTTCTCATTTTCTTTCTATTCCTCCCCACACAACCCTCATTGTTAAGGAATAATTGAGTCAGCTCAATAAATGTTCAAATATGTCCTCACTTAAGATGTTCAAACAAACAAAAAAGATGATTAGAGGGAGGAGGAGTGGTCAGTTTAGGTGTCATTTTGTTTTGATATTTCCCATGAAAAGAGTTTTATTAGCCAAATAGATCAGCCCAGTAGTTAACAGGTCAGAGCTGGGTTAGAGAAGACAATGAGCAGGAGGCTTTGGTTCAGAAGGAGAACAGTGAGTTCCAGTGTGTGGAAGTGTGGAAGTGTGTGGAAGTGTCAAACACCAACAGAGGCAAAGAGAGTCAGGGTAGAGAATTAAAGAGAGAGAAAGCAGTGGAAAATTCTTTTCAGGAACAACTCAGTGAAGAAGAAGAAGGGTGAGGGAAGGGACATATATTTTTAAGAGATCCTTTTATCTTTAGCAGCAAAAGAGAAAAAAAATCTCCACAAATACATTCATTATACATACTTCCCACAATACTTCACACAATGAGTGCCTTTGAAGGGTACCTATTTCCACCTCTGCCTGATATAAAATCACAAAAGAAGTCTTTGACGTAAAATCTTTCTTTGAAGCAATAAGAAGACAATCCTAGAATTTAGGTTTGAGGGCAGATACCTAATTCCCTTCCAGGAGGGTCCCTTAAGAAGACAGATACTAAAGCTCAGGCAGAAGCTTTGGGTCTCTAGTACCAAGATTGTCTCCTAATAACCTCATGGGCATGATCATGATGTTGGCAACAAAACACAAATTATTTTTCAATGACTTCCCCTAGATTTCTTTTTTTACTTAGTCCAATCCTAATATTTACTGATGCTCTTCTTTATGTAGTCTAAATTTCCAACATTACCAAAAGGCGGTTTCCCCCCCCAGTAGACTTAGTTTTGGTTAAGAGGTATATTTTGTTTTCTCCTGGTGGGTGAACCTCCTTTATATCTGGATTATTCCCCAGTGTTTGGCAATTGACACTGAAATTATGGTATGTTGATGGAAGAGAATATTGGTGGCTCAGGGCTGAACTGCATGAACTTTCTGAGCTTGGTTGTTTTCTCACAGAGGTTTCATTACCAAATGAAGATGTTAGCTAGTTTGGTAATGAAGCATCTGCAAAAAAGGAATCAAACTCAGAGAACACCAAGAACCCACATTGTGGTGTACTGTTTTAGCTGTACTTTCAATTGAAAGTCTTTAAGCTGCTCAGGGTCAATTATGTTGAAACAATATATAAGCGTAACAAATAAATTAATTGGAATGGATGGATGAGTGAATGGATGCATCTGACCCTCCTTAAGTTTCTCAAGATCATGAAGTTTCTCCAAGTTTCTTGCTAGATGCTCCTGTGGCTACTAATAAGAACACCAAACCATTTCTAATAATCTGGGAATGGGAGATATTAAAAACAAAGCTTTAAGCTGGTTTCTAAGAGGCAAAGAATGCTAGATGCAAATCTGCCTTTTTCTGAATTCAGGTCTACTAAGCCCACTTCTGCTGCCAATATTACCTAGCTGGATTGTATTTCTGGTCCAAAACAACCAAGGAAAAGAACAGAGAATTGCACTAATATCCCTATTTCAATGTAGCCTTGGGCTATGAAAGATAAGGCTACACACAGAGGAGGAATTACAACCTGTCATCCATTCCTTAATTAAAATTTTCTATTTTATTATTTTCATATTGCTTCTGATTAAGAGGTTCCCATGGCAATTACAGAACACAGATCTTAAGTACATTTCAAGATAAAATTGGGGCAAAAATGAGAAGAAATTCCAGAATAAAGACTAGATTGAATGCCAGAATAAAATCAATCAATTAAACATGTTAGGGAGATGTTATAGTTGTAGCAGTCTAAATAAAAGACATTTATAAATGAAGAAGGTAAAATACATCATACATCTATATACTACTAAAACTCTTGAGTCTTTTTGATTCTTTGTAACCTTTGGTTGAGCAAAATGGTTCTTCCTAGCACAATAATTTTTCAACCAAAATATCTCAAATGGGCTAACTTGAAGAATGTGTCCAAAATCTGGGAACCATAACTTCTATGGGATTGAAGCTTCAATGTTGCCACCATGCACCGTGACCCAACAAATGTGTACCCGACAACAGCGCACCAACAAAACCGCAGCGATAAAACTGCAACATCAACAGCGCACCCACAAAGGTGCACCGACAAAAGAGCGCCGACAGAAGTGTGATTATGGTTAAGGTAAGGGTTAGGGTAAGGGTTAGAGTTAGGGTTAGGGTTAGGGTTACCTTTAGGATTAGGTTTAGAGTGCGCTTCTGTCAGCGCACTGTTGTTGGCGCGCTTCTGCACTCATTCGTTGGCGCGATTTTGAACTCATGGTTTTCTCCCCGCGGTTTTGTCGGCGCGCTTTTGTCGAGCACACATTTGTCGGTGAACCCCATGTTCTGTGCCACTGTGCTGCCATAGTCAGCTGCAATCACATAATTATTTCCACTGCTCCATACTACCTTCCATAAAGAAAAGTCAATGGGGAAGCTGGCAGGAAGTAGGAAGTCCCAAATTGGTAAGCAAGTAAATGTTGCTATTGGGTGGGAGTGGGAATGAAGAGGTGCATCGAGGTGCGGTGAAAGTGCTACACAGATTGGGGAGAGTACACAAGGGTGCAAGGTTATGCGTGAGAAGTACAGCATGAGTCAGGGAGAATGTGTGAGGCACCCAGACATGGTGGATGCATGAGAGTTTCAGCACAGTTGAGGAGGTTTTACAGAGGTTTGGCATGAATCTGAGTGTGTGACCAGACCAGCAAGCAGATGTGTGTGGGGGTTCAATAATGTGTTGGGAGGGGGTGCATAGGGTTGCAGATGAACCTGAGAGTGTGGAAGGGTGCAGGAATAGTAGATGGATAAATATTTTGGAAAGGATCACTCAACAGATTAGGAGTTGTCTAGTATACCTGTAAAATAGAATGAGAAAAGATAGTACTTTGAGGCATTCTATTGCATTCCCAATGCTCTTCCCAGGTTCCTGCTCCAGAGATAAGAACTGCATATCCAGGAAAATGTCACAATAAATAGTATCATAAATAAGTGAGTGATCAAGTAATAACAATAGTATTAATTGCACTGTTTTCTTTCCTACAAAGCTGATCCATCAGGTTAACTATATCTGAATCCATCCCATAATATCACACTCCAGCCTGAAATAGATCAGTTCCTTTAAAAATCTCCAGCTAGATTAAGACTATTCTTTGAATCAAATTAGCCGAGTAGGGGCTGTTCCCCAATGAGTCCCATGGTAGAGGGCCTAAAAGGGTTTTTTGAGGAGGGCAGCAGGGATTATCCTCCACACAATGATGCAGTCATCCCTCCTATTTATCATACAGAGCAACTTTCACATAATAACTACGTAGTATTCAATTCCTTCATTTGTACATGTGCCTAACCAAGATTGTAAAGTGATAAGCAAAGTAGACACATTTTATAGATAATAGATTTTTTAAAAGTTTGTTTATTTAGATTAGTTTTATAGATTTTATGCGTTCTTTGTCTATCATGTTCATGTTATGTTATTTTAAACAGATTAATAGAGTTGGAAGGGACCTTATAGGTTATCTAATTCAACACCCATCCACCCCTCCCAAGCAGCAGACCCTAAACCATTTCTGACAAATGGCAGTCTAGTCTCTTCTTGGAAGCCTCCGCTGATGAAGCTCCCACAACCTCCGAAGGCAACTTCTGTTCCATTGGTTGATTGTTCTCACTGTCAGAAAAAAATTCCTTATTTCTAGGTTGAATCTCTCCTTGTTAAATGTGCTTTTTCACTTACTAAAAACATATGGAAGTTTAATTATATCTCATCATCTTTTTCCTATGTAGTGGTCACAGACCATAATAAACTGTTTTTCTAATTCCTTCATTTAAAAAAAATGGCCTGTGCAAAATAGTGATTATTGTTTAGGATAAGAAATACACTAGAGATCCCTCTGAACTGTTCTTAGCTCATGTCACTAATATTTAAGAGTACTGTAGCTTCCAAAGCAAAGATTTTGGGCTCAGGGGATTTGAACAAGGCAAGCTAAGCAAAAGGGGGAAAAAACACAACCTGCAACTCTCACAATGCAACACAACAATGGCTTGCTCTGCACAAGCAGTAACAGGAAGGAAGTGGGAAAAGCTGAGAACAATAACTGGCTGATTTCACTGAGAAGCTTTCAGATTACTTTATGGCAAAAAAAAGTAGCTACTTTCGGCCTACTGTATGGAAGTAGAAGTATATTTTTAAAAATTATTTTATTCAGAAGTAATTTAAAAAAGAAATTCACAAAAGCGTCACACCCTTGCAGTATTTAATAAAACTACTTGCATGTATTTGTGTATATGTATGTATACATGCATACATACACACCAGTGGTGGGTTTAAAAAATTGTTCGAACCTTCTCTGTGGGTGTGGCCTCCTTTGTGGGAGTGGCTTGCCACCCATGTGACCGGATGGGAGTGGCTTGCCACCCATGTGACTGGATATGAAGATGCCGACAACTCTTGTCAGAACCACCTTAAATTACCTCACACACAGCACTGGCATGCATAAGAATATGATGTAAACTTGTTTTTTAAAAGGCATCTTTGGTTTGCATTAAAACAACTTCAACACACGCAATGTTCTGATTGCACCACAAACGCAGTAGTCATCCTTACCTTTCACAGAGGCACTGAGTTTTATAAATATGAGCATGATAGTGTAGAATAATCATATCCAAGGATCAGTGGTGGGTTTCAAAAATTTTTGGAACCTCTTCTGTAGGTGTGGCCTGCTTTCCGGGTCCACTGGTGGAAACCTCTTCTAACCGGTTCAGTAGATTTGACGAACCGGTTCTGCCGAATAGGTGCGAACTGGTAGGAACCCACCTCTGATACACACACACAAAAAACACACACACACCCATCCATGACATATTATACAATTGTTGACATTTAAGTCTATTTGTTTAAGAAAAAGTAGGGAGTTAAACACAGAAATTAGCATCTGCAGTTAGAATTTCTAAACAGTCCCCAAAAGGAATTCCAGGCCATAAAATTCAAGTGAAAAAAGAAAAAGTAAGTTCTTTAGGTCACTGTATAATTTTGGAGAATCCCACAAGTTGTAATGGCCTGTGACAATAACCTTGGGAGAAAGGAGGAAAAGCCACAAATCCAACAATGGTCTGACAAGAGATATATCAGTCCTCAGAAGGAATGGAGTTGCAGGAAACCCCTCAGAAATCCATATCATTTCTTAGCTTTTTTTCACAGTTTTATTTGTACTCCTCAGTATGTTTTTCTGTCTCTAATCCTCCATTTAAAAACCAACCTTTTGCTCCATCAGTTCTGCATTCAGCAATATATTATGACGTTCCTCTTCCATATTTTATAGTCACTTATATAGTTTCTAATTGTAGCTTTCAATCTTAATGGTATAAATTGTACATTCTTTTGTGAAAGTCAGCCAACAGCCATTTGACTCTTGAATACAACATTCTTTTTTTTTCCCTTTCAAGGTCATCATGGACCTAGAGCACATGTGTCTTGTCACTGCTAACAACACCCTTGAGGACATCTTAACTCCCATGAGATCAGAACGTGATTACTGAACTCTTGTGAGAAGAATAATTATGCCAGCACAGTCTCATGGTTTCTCAAATTTAGGGGGTTGCACAAGAGAAATTGATACACAGAAAAGTCCCTGCAGATATGCAAATGTATATGTGATAAACTTGCATACTGGGAGGAATTAATGAAAATATTTTAAAAAACAAGCTGTAGCAATTAATGTGTTTTCCATAATAAAATTCATAGGAATTTATTATGTATTTTGATTAATTCTCCGACAGTTAGCTGAACCCACTGATTTATCCCTAAAAATCTGTAAAGATCCACTAGATATGAAATAATATTTTATTAATGTATTACATTTTAAACACATTTTTTGTATTATTGAGTTGTGAAATACTATGCCAAAACTGTATTCTATTCATGTCCATACAGCAGAGTCACCCTCCCTTATTCCATATCTGCCTACATTTTTAAACATTTAATTTAGAGTATTCTGGCAATTGTTCATAAATATACAAAATATACTAAATATACCATATACTAAATTGTTTTCTGAGGAACTTGTTAAATACTTAAATACTAGGAGAGATGAAAATGTGTTTTAAGAATGTGTTGAGATGAAAATGTGTTTAAGAAAATATTGCCAATCTGAACTTTTGCTAACTGACCCTCTAGCAGCAAGGCAAAAGGATGGTTGGACATGACTCCAAACCAAACCAGTGTATTAGAGAAGGCCCATTCAAAATACGGTTCAGTTTTTGAAATGTTCAGATTGAACACTAGCTTTCAGGTCAGAAAAGAAACTATTTGATTATAAGAGTTATTTCAGTATTTATGAGCCGCGGTGGTGCAGTGGTTAAAGTGCAGTATTGCAGGCTACTTCAGCTGCCTGACAGTTCAAATCTCACCAGGCTCAAGGTTGACTCAGCCTTCTAAATCCAGATTGTTAGGGGCAATAGGCTGACTATGTAAACCACTTAGAGATGGCTGTAAAACACTGTGAAGCGGTATATAAGTCTAAGTGCTATTGCTACTGCTATTTGGGACTTCCTCTGATTTTAATGGGTTAGGAAAAATGGAGAAAAATGCTTATTTATTTTATTTAACAATTTAAGATTTTTACATATAGCTTATATAATATATTGTGAAATGAATACCTAGGCCTCTCAGAGAATTAAAAATCACCTTCTTTTGCAACCGTATTGTGCTGCACAATTTGGAAAAACAGGCTCACCCAGCCTTTAAAAGAGCCGGTATAACTACTCAGCCTCCTTAACTTTTTCTTTTTTTCCTTTTAATTGAATAATTAAGGAGATGGACATTCCACCTTGATGGGTGGCTAAAGTGCAGTACTTTGCTGGGAAATGTGCTCACCTATCTGGAAAAAGACAAGTTAAAAGTGCTTTGAAGCCCTCTCTAAGAGTAAGCATATTCCCCCAACAAGAGCCAAGGTGGCGCAGTGGTTAAATGCAGCACTGCAGGCTACTGCTAGATCAGCAGGTCAGCAGTTCAAATCTCACCGGCTCAGGGTTGACTCAGCCTTCCATCCTTCCGAGGTGGGTAAAATGAGGACCCAGATTGTTGGGGGCAATATGCTGACTCTCTGTAAACCGCTTAGAGAGGCCTGAAAGGCCTATGAAGCGGTATATAAGTCTACTGCTATTGCTATTGCTAATCTGCGTCCTCATTTTATCCACCTCAGAAGGATGGAAGTCTGAGTCAACTTTGAGCCTGGTGAGAATCAAACTTGCTGGCAGTCAGCAGAATTAGCCTGTAATACTGCCTTCTAACCACTGCAGCATCATGGCCCTTTAAAATATGATTCAGTTTTTGAAATGTTCAGATTAATCAATAGCTTTACTCCACTTACAAGTCATTTTGTGGTTGATCCCTCCACAAGACATTGCAAGAATGTCCATTAATATATTTCAGACATGGTCACCAGGCCAAATCTGAGGGAACCTGTAAAGTAGAACTATTTTTAGTTACCTAAAATAGTACTCTACCCCATACTGTTCCAGCACATTGCAAAGCCTAAGCTGCCACATTTTTCAAAGTGTAAAAGCAGTTCCATGAATAATGTATATCTTGTGAGTACAATTCCCAAACATATGACATTACATGAATGTCTGAACTTTAAAGAATCAACAAAGGTAAATGCTATCCACAAGGGATGGAAAAGGACAGACAACATCCTGAGGAGTGTCATAGCAACTGAAGCAATCTGAGATTAGGAGACAGCCTCTCCAGGCAACAAGTCTCACAGCCCCACCACAGTTTCTATAGATTGGTCTCTGAACATTTGACATACATAGAGGATGAGTAGAATACCTAAGGGCATAAACCTACAATGAAATCTGTCCATTTTACTAGTACAATAGTCTACTGAATTTATATATGCAGGATCATTTTTAGATCACAGAGGCTAACTGCTATAATCTATAGTCTTGGATAAGAAGAATAATTCTTATACCATTCTAAAACAAATGCAATAATTAAATTTATTCAGTGCTACTGACAAAAAAAAGAGGGATGCAGAATTAAAATAAATAAACCCCAAAGACACTGGTCCCAAACAAATCTTTGGGAATATCCTTGCACAGAAGGGCTGAACTCCAGATGCCACAATGAAAAGATAGCAGTTGTACCAATTAGCTGTTCCATAACAGCAGTAGCAAACATTAAATTCAGTCTCCTTCCCAAGCAGTCATTTGGGGCTAGTTACCTAGGTATCTTCCGCTTTAGTCTGCCCACATGAACTGGAAGGAAAGAAGGGCTGAAGTCAGACAGCTAGAAGTGCTTCATGCAATACAGTTCCAAGTGTATAAACTCAGAGGGAACTCTCATTTACTCCAGGAAAGCTCAGGGGTTTTTTCTTCCAGAAAACATGATAAGGATTGCAGTGTAAATTTGGTCTTGATTCTGAAATAAGCAAGTGGGAAAAGTGGAAAGATGTAGCAGTAATATGGTATCACACCATACAACTCTGAGTCTGCTTTGTGCATGTTTCTTCTCACCTTTAATCTCCTGCATTTTTAGACATTCAACCTAACAAATAACCACTGTCACATTTTGATTGATATTTTTGTACCTTCTGGTATTAGACGGTGTTTCTTGCAAGGCAGCATGTGTGTGTGTGTGTGTGTGCATTTAAACTCTCATTGACTTTATCCATATAGAGAGAATGTGTTATGTAACATGGCTAGCACCTGAATAAGATATTACTTGTCACCAGTGGTAGGATTCAAATAATTTAATAACCGGTTCTCTGCCCTAATGATTTCTTTCAACAACCAGTTCAGCAAAATGCTCAGAAAGTTAACAACTGGTTCTCCCGAAGTGGTGCAAACTGGCTGAATCCCACCACTGCTTGTCACTGAAATATACTCAGATGAAGATCCAAAGACCCAAAACTTTCCAGTTCATTGTTCCTAGTAACACTTTGTTATTTCAATCAATCAATCAACAAATCAGAATTAAGGAAAGCCAAACAAAGGGAAATAACAATGAAATATATTACCTAGCAGTATAAGTCTAAAGAGTTTTTTTAAACCCTTCTTAGTCTACTCTCTCTAGTAAACACTGTGCTGCTTGCAGGGCTTCAGTAATGTTTGTAGTCAATCTCTCTTGTGAGATTGTTCTTCAGGCTTCAAAAAAATTGCAGAATCCATCATTATATCTCTTCTGAGCATGGTTTTCTATCCAAATTTTAAAAAAAAAAACCAATCCCAAATCCTTTTTTTTTTTTTTGCTTCTGTGCTTACCTCTAAGGCATCACCACTTCAGACGTCTTGAAGAAAAAAGAAAATATTAGAACCTTTGCAACTTGTAAAAGTCATATACTTTAGATGTTTTTGGTATATTAAAGGTACATGAATCAAAAAAAGTAATGTCTGAAAACATATGATTGAGAAAATCCCCAAAAGATTATCCAGAACAACTTTTTGTGTACAATGTGCTCAGGATCTGATTGGACTGCAATTTATTTGGGATATCCATGATATCTACTGGAAAAATAAAATTTAAAACTGTTTCCCAGTTACATTAATTAATTCATCTCTTCATCATGGGATGAAAAAGTGGAATATAATTTGCAATATGTCTTGAGCTACAAAAGGGAGTGGCTATATTATATCACTATAACTGGGTCCATTCACTTGGTTGTCTTCTTCTCTTTCCTTCCATCCTTCCTAGAGTTAAAGCCTTGATAACATTTTCCAATCCTTCCTGACTACTTTACCAAGAGCCTTCCAGCATTTCAGCAGTTGTGCCTAAGGCAGAAAAGTTACTAGGAAAGCTCACTGTAAGGGCAGAATAACAGAGTTGGACGTGACTTTGGAGGTCTTCTAGTCCAACCCACTGCTCAAGCAGGAAACCCTATACCATTTCAAACAAATGGTTGTCCAATCTCTTCTTTAAAACCTTCAGTGTTGGAGCACCTACAAATTCTTAGGACAAGTTGTTCCACTGGTTAATTGTTATAACTCTTAGCAAAAATTCTTAGCTCTACGTTGGTTTTCTCTTTGACTAGTTTCCATCCATTGCTTCTTGTTCTGCCCTCAGATGCTTTGGAGAGTAGGTTAACCCCCTCCTCTTTGTCCCTTAGATATTGGAACATACTATCATATCATCCCTATCAGTGGAACAACCTGCGTCTAGAAGTTATGGATGCTCCAACACTGGAAGTTTTTAAGAAGAGATTGGACAACCATTTGTCTGAAATGGTATAGGGCTTCTTGCCTGAGCAGGAGATTGGACTAGAAGACCTCCAAGGTCCTTTCTGTTATTCTGGTCCTTCTTTTCATTAAAATAGACATACTCAATTCCTGCAAGTGTTCTTTATATGCTTTAGCCTTCAGCTGGTCCAAAATCACTGCCCATCCCCACCATCTATTGATTTTCTTCTTGATTAGACAGGTCAATCTTTTCAATTCACTTACTGTCTATCATTTTTTATTTATTTATTTTGTCTTCTGGCAGCTTTGTGATATATTTGTTTGACTTGTTAAAGTCTACAATTTTCTCTGTGGTAAACTCTAGATTACTGTATCTGAACAAGAAAGAAAGTAAATTTTCTTTCCCTAGTGCTTTATTCTTGGAATGAATGAAAATGCAAATTGTTTAAGTGGAGTAGCTGGAATAAAAATCAGTGAACAAATATGCATCATAGTGTTAGATAACATGACATTAGATAACAAGGTCTGATGCCAAAAACTGAAATCTAGAATCAGATATATAGTATGAACATCTACTGCTTATGCAGGGTTAGATATTCTGACATTTTAGCTGAACTTTTACAAAATTATCTCTGAAAACTAGAGAACTGGTAAGTGCCAGATGATAGAAGAAAAGTGAATATTGTTTCTATTTCCTGCAGAAATTAGGAAAAAGAAAACACAACAAAATAGAGGCCTGGCTTGTTTTTGTCTCATTAGTTACTGTAGGACACAGAATAACTCTCTCTCTTTGTGAGAGATTGGTGGTTCAAAAGTGTGAAAAAAGGAGATAAATAAACAATAGCTTTTGGTTGCAGGAGGCAGATTCCAAATGAATGAAAGGAAAAAAAACTTAACAATAAAAGGAGTTTGAGAATGCAATCAATTTTTCCGATTTCAAGTTTTAGTCTGTGCAAGCAAAGGCTGGACTGCCATTTGATTGGGGTGGTTTAATTTGTCATTTTATGCTAAAGAGGGAAATAATATTACACACTAAATGGTCCCTTCATTGGATGATGTGATTTTATTTTGAAAACACTTTATTGGCTTTCCTAAATTCATTCTCCATTTCATAGGAACCAATTAGACTTTAGGATAGCATAGTTTCACTCAAGAACAGAAAATAATAGTCTATCAAATCAGAACCCCACTTCATCAAGTTCACATATACTAACTGGCAGTAGTTCTTCAAGAATTTAGCAAGAATCTTGTCCCACTCCATTTTTAGATACCAAGCAATGAAGCCATTCTGATAATGCTTTTGCTATCCTGCTGGACATAAAAAACAGTCTAGAGGCAGAGTACTACAATATCTCCTATTTATCTGTTTCTCACGTATTCTTGATCATGGATATAAATCCTCTGTACCTGCAATCTTCCACAGTCTTATTTTGTGTTCATGTCACCTTATCTTTTGACAAACCCAGGGAATCCCAGCTGGTTAAGCCCAGAGTCAATGCATCAAAAATAAATCAATTAAGTAGACAGGTGAGTTATGCAAATATAAGTTGAGAATTGGTACAATCCATGTTAACATTTTCTTTTATTAATCATTATCAGCTAATGCTGATGCAACAGAACAATAAAGGACATTGCATGCCAGGAGCTAAACCTGCATTTAATCCTATGGTAACCTACAATTCAAGAATTAAATATAAGGGTGGGAATAAAAATTGCCTCCCAGGAGTCAAATCTTAGGCGAAGTATTGTATAAAGTTCCAGGTGTGCTCCAGCAGGGAAGCCTTGAGTAGCTGCTATAAATCTCAGCAAGAAAGTTTAATTATTCAGTTTTCGGAATGGAACAGAATAGGAATGGAAATTCTGTTAGGATGAAGTGGTATATGAGATTCATAAGATCATAGTTTTAGTTCCTTCCATTAGCAAGTGAATATATCCCCTAAAACAGTTTCTCATTAGATGCAGAAGGGCTACTGCTTAATGAAGCAAACCCACCAATGTTCACACATAACAGTAGTTCTCTGTATCAAGGTCAGAATTTTAGTCTACATTTTCTTCCACAGTGTTATTGCTGAAAATAGTTTGCTGCTTGAGGTGGATTTCCACCATCTAAATCGTTGAGGTTTATACAACTCAATGACACCCAAGTTATTTTGGTATATGAGTGAGAAAAATCTCTGAAACATTTTTCTTCTTCTCCATGGCAGTAAAAATAAAGTATCTTTTAAAAAAACTGTAATCTTACAGCATATACCCCATTCTGTCATAGGGCTAGAGTCTAGACCATCATTTGAACTTTAGGAATTATAAACAGTCATTGTCTAACAATAATTATATTATTAGTAAGTATTTAGACAAATATTTCTTAAAAGTTTTTCTCTTAGGATCCTTCCCACTTTCAAAAATTATTGAGAACCACAAAAGAGTTTTTGTCTGTATGGGTTATATTTATAAATATTTACTGTATTAAAAATTAAGATTGATGCATTTGCTGCAAGTACTACTTCTCATAATTGCTTGATGGGATTTTAATATTGTATTATTTTTCAACATAAGGTAGCAAATCATTTTGATTTCACAGATGCTGAGAGGGTCTTGCAGGACCCCCAGGGGTACTAAAAACACACTTGAAGAAACATTGGCTTAGACCATCTGGATTTTAGACCACAAAACACACATTTGTAGAACACAGTTTTACAAATAGGATTCTGATGAATTAGTTTTTAAGTTCACATTTTCTTATACTGACAACACAATATTTGCTTAATCTTTTTTACTTGATTTAATCTAAAAGTACATGCTGACTTCCATCTGGATAGGAAAATAACTGATATTAAATTCCTGAAGGCTGAGAAAAAAATATTTAGCTCCTGAAATATTAAATCCAGTTATTGTCAGGTTGTAAATTGGAAAATTATGAAGCACTTCACAAGATAAATCTACATGATGTTTTCATTTTTTTCCTGGATTCTTATCTGTGTCTACCTGGACCTGCCTTGTTGACTGTGCTATTCCCAGGACAAAGCCAGCCATTTCATGTAAGCAATATATACAACAAGTCTCCAAGGCATCCTGTACAAATAAAATGGCTGACCCATTTCCTGGAAAGAACTGGGAAAACCAAATCTTAGCTGTAAATGTTTATTCACCTCTAAAATGTAACTGTAGTATCAAATATACAGAATGTAGGACAAGTGATGGAAGACAGTATACTACTGACACATAGGTTAAGAATGTTAGGATTCGTAATTTCCAGCACAGCTGGGGGACAGCAAGCATAAGAACATCTTCATGCTTCTTGAAGATCTCATTAAATAACGTTCTAATTCTACTGCTGGTATATACTGGTTTAGGTCAATTACATCCACAAGCATTATTAGATTCATTCCCTACAACACCCACCCTCACCATCAAAGAGTGACTTTTTTCCTGGATTGCTCATCTCTGACTGCTCTGATATGTGTGCTTTGGCATGTATTTAATGCTTCTTGGCCAACCTCACATGTTTTTAATATATAATACCTATGTCTTCCTCCAGATTATATGCATAGCAATGGGAGGCTTCTTCCAGAAAGCCTCATTACCTCTCTGGCTTTTTGTTGACATCACTATTGTTTTGTTTCAGTTCCTTCTGGGTCCCATAATGTACCATGGCTTACAAGAAGCCTGAGAAACATTTGAGTCTTCTGACTGGTCCTTTGCCTTCTCTGTGGTTGAAGATGGGCAGCTGACTAGGCAGAGCCAGCAACAACTGGACTGTCTATGAGATGATGTACATTGGCAGGAACTGGATCATATGATTTCATCCTGAAACTTTCCCTACATAAAATAGAGTTTTAAATGTTCTTTTAATAGAAAGTGAGTTAAAATATAGTTGACAATGTGCTATGCCAGACATCTATATGACCAGAAGGCAAATTAAGAAGATAGAGGGCAGTGAAGAGGTAGACTTATCTAGAGAGAGATAGTTTATAAGAGATTTAGAAAACATAATACTTTTATATTGCAATACAGTGTTGTCTCTCTGTTCACATACAGGATGTGGCAAACAGACAGTTCGTTACATAAATTATATTAAATGTTTGAATTGTTTGCTGCTTTTTAAATAAATACTTCCTTACTTATTTGACACACTACCTTTAAACATTTTATTTATTTATTATTTATTTATTTGTATCCAGCCTTTATTATTTTCAGAAGTAACTCAAGGCAGTGAACATATCCAAAACACCTTCTGCCTCTTTCCCCCCCTCACAACAGCCCTTTGAGGTGGGTTGGGCTGAGAGAGAATGACTGGCCTAAAGTCAGCCATCTGACTTTCATGGCTAAGATGGGACTTGAACTCATGGTCTCATATTTTCTAGCCTGGTGCCTTAACCACTAGGCTAAACTGGCTAATTCATTCATAAATGCAGTAACATTTCCTTTGGAACATAAATTAATAAAATAATTGGTTACTGTTTCATTTTCCTGTATAAATAAGTGAGAATAGACATTCACTTCCATGGGGAAAATTCAAATATGATAAGGAAAAGCAATGGGGATATGGGCAAAATGTATTCTTCCTTCAAATATTTGATCTGTGACAGTTTATTCCTGTATCCTCTCTCTGTAATTTTGTAATATACATACCTTCACTCCAGGCCGTCTGTCAGACACAATTCCAGATGAGGATTCTCACTGTTTTAAACAATATATTGTACTGATTATTCAAACCAATATGTAATAACACCATATGATGTATATAATTTTGATGACACCTACATTTTTTTATATTTCTTTTTTATTAAGAGAGAACCCAGAATATGCCAACTGTTGTTCTAAGGTTGGGGTTAATTGCTAGGAAGCCAGTTTGTCTAGAGCAGACCAGAAAAAGAAAGTGGTATAGGAAATTAAGAGTTAGTGTCCCATAGTTAAGGGAATTAGCATAGGCATTGATCTCTGCAACTGAAACTGCTTCAAGTTGGTATTTTTAAAGTTCTGTTTCTCTCGGAGGTGGTGGGAGGGGGGGGGGAAGAACCAATCAGTAGCAGTTAAGGTTTATTATTAATAGACAATTAACAATGGCATCAAAAATAGAAATGGAATTTCTGATTTCAGAATTAATCTGCCAAATGGTGGTGGAGGACTGACTTGGTTAAAAAAAAAGGGGTTGTTCTTTGTTACAGGATGGGTTACTTCTTCAAGGAACATCCAAAGGTTTCACAATTATTTGCTGCTGGTTGATGATTCATTTTGGAGATGATTTCTGGGATTTGAAAGGAAGTGAGAGATCAGAGCCAATGGTAACCATTAATAAATGCAAAGTAATTGAACAGCTAGTTTTCAAAGTAAGAGGTGAATATTTTTCCTGTAGGTTATGGTTTTATCAGAGTTCAGATCAAGAAGTGAACTGAAATTGATATTGAAAGAATCAGGGTCAACTTCTCAGTTAGAGCCTTTGTCTTCAGAGCTTAAGCCAATAATTACATATTAAGCCAATAATTACATATTAAGAGGGCAGTGTTATTGGTAACTAGCTTGGCTATTTGGCTCACTTTACTTGTAGTAAGTTTGATCTGGACTTTTGGAAGTCCTGAGCATTAATATATTATAATTAACTATGCTTTAAAAATAGGTGCATTCTTTTTACTAATCAGGTATATGGAGTTGTCAGAGAAAGACAAGGTAAACATTTGTCAGATGTGGAACCCTGGGACAACTTTATGGATTTCAGGGTTTCATTAATGTGCATTTGAAGTCTGTAGATTTCTGTTTCTTTGCCATTCGATGTTTTTACAAACTTCAGCTTTCCTCATCTATTTGGAAATCATTAGGGCTTTTTATGCATGGTCTCTTAAGTTATGTTCAGTGTTGTTTAATAAAATGCATTTTTCATGCATTTTTCTAATATTTGTGGACTTTTTATTTAATATACTTTGTGCATGCAATTTTTAAATTGGAGAATTGCTTCACAAGTACGTGACTTTCAATTGATAACTTGGTGTATTGATTTGAAATATGAGAGCAGGGGGAAAGAACATAATAGGTTCACAGCAAGATGTTTCATTGACCAGTAACTGCTCCTGTGATATGAAGGTCACATATGAAGAGGAGAATCCTAAGAATAAGAAATAAAACACTTGGGGTCTATGGTATATTTCACGAGTTATTGGAGAAACAAATTCATGATAAAATATTACCTTTAAAGGGGCATGTGGCTATAGTCTGAAGCAGTGGATTTTTTATTGACCCAGCCACAAGTTTTAAAAATTGTTTACAATAATGCTATATATCATTTTATTTGTTTATTGGGTTGTGAAGAACAACCAACTTGCAAGGTCACTCTGGGTGGCTTGTTGTTGTTAGTTGCTAAATTGTGTCCCACCCATCGCGACTCCATGGACAATGTCCTCCAGGCCTTCCTATCCTCTACCATCCTCTGGAGTCCATTTAAGCTCATACTGACTACTTCAGTGACTCCATCCAGCCATCTCATTCTCCATTGTCCCGTTCTTCTTTTGCCCTCCATCTTTCCCAGCTTTAGGCTTTTCCCTAGTGAGTCCTTCCTTCTCATTAGTTGTCTCAAGTATTTGAGTTTCATCTTCAGGATCTGGCCTTCTAAAGAGCAGTCAAGGTTGGCTTAAAATTAGTTAAAAATATAAAAACAATTGAACTGGAAATTAAACTCAATAAACATATTGAAAAGTGGGGGAAACATAATAACAGAGACTCAACCATTGCATATTTCATTTAAAATGGGTTCATCCCACTTCTAGTCCAATGCCCCATTCAGAACTTAGGAAAGGCTGGCTGGATAAAGAACATCCAAACTGCAAGGGGAATGTCATTCCAGAGGCAAAGACAACAGATAAATCATTCCTGGCATCTCCCAGTTCCATTAGTAGACATTGTTTCATTGAAGAGATCCAAAGTGAACCTTGCCCATTGTCATGGGATGAACAGAAATAATTGGAAGCAGGTGGTCTACAAATAACTTGGCCTTGTGCTGTGAAGGATTTTATGGGTAATAAAGTTTCTTGAATTATCTGTACAGTTCCCAAAAGAGTGGTGTTACCTGGACTTACCAAGATGTGCTTGTAATGACTTGCATTGCTGTATTCTGAATCATTTGAGCTCCTGGTTACTTTCAAGGCAGCCCCATGTAGCGCACACTGCAGTAATCCAAATGGGAGGTGATTAAGTCACGAGTGACTGTGAGGAGGGTCTTATTCAGGAATAAGCACAATCGGCACCCAAGACAAATTGCTCCAAAGGTCTTCCTGGCTATGGCAACCAACTGCTCATCTGATAGAATCATCTGATAGAGCCCAAAAAACACTCCCAAATTGCCCACCAGTTCTGTCCAGAGCCAGGGAACTGCCAAGACCTCCAAATGCCAGAACTGGGAGACTGCAAACCTACGATTATTCAGTCTTGCTTAATTTGAGCCAAATTCTCTTCTTCCTTATTCGAATCTTAATGACATCACTTGGTTGACCTAGAGTGGAACTGTATAATTGGGTATCATTAGCATATTGATAATACCACAGCCTCTAAGGACAGATCATTTGTTTCGTATAAAGGAGGTCCAAAATTAGCCTATTATTATTATCCCTGGCTCTAATTGAATGAGGGGGAAATATTTTCTTCCTTCATCTTTTCAGGATAATTGGAATGAATTCTCCTTACTAAATTGTTTGTTTATTTAAAATATTTTACTCCTGTGTTTCAACTTTAAAAACCCCAAAGAGGCAAATTAGAGTCCATATCTGGGCACAAACCTTTCCTAAGAGTGCCTGCGTAAGACAGCTCAGGGAGAAGACTGAAATAAGAATAGCAGTTTCTTTTATGATTAAAATAATTCTCTTCATTTATTCCATTCATTTTTACGCCTAAGCTTGTGATTATTTCCATACACCATGACAGATGGAAGTGGGGCTGATTCACCTTCTAGTTCCCAAAAACTCTCCTTAAATTTCTTACATGTTGGAACATCTTTCAAACAGCAAGGGAAGGCAGGGGAATTGAAGCAAGCACTTTCCTATCTTCTGTTTCTGCCAGTGGAAGAATTCTCAATGGAAATTTGCTTTGGGTCATTTCTGCCAATGTAATAAAATTCTGGAGCTGGCTGATTGTGGATCGTATACTCTGGACATTCTGTTTTGGAGAATGATTGAAAAACTAAGACAGGGCAATTTGAGCAAACAAACAAAACCCCTTGTGCATGAATTTGGTAACAATGAAATTGAAAAGGATTAGATTAAGCAGTATTTGGGTTAGCAGCAATATCAAAATCATTGAGCTTCTGCAGATTGTTCACTTTTTCCGCCTATCTCTTTCATTGGTCAATGAAAGAGAAGTGTGAGGGCCAGCGTCTTTCCTCTATTTGCCTTCTGATTCTACAGCAACAATATTTCCTTAAGATTGGAACCAGAAAAAGATACAAGCAGTATTTCAGGAGTAGGCTGATGGTGTTCTCTCTGAGGATACAATTGTAATAATCTCAAGATGTACTTCAAGTAGATATTTCAAAGTCTGGATAAAAATGAATTTGATTGTTCTTAAAAGCCCCCCAGCCAGTATTGAGCAATTAATGGGAAGAAGAAATAAGTGTAGCTATTTCACTTGTTTAGAATTTAGGATGTAATAAAAATGGGAAGTTAAATCAGTGATAGAAGTAAAAGGATGCCATCTTCTACGGCACATGCACTTAGCAACACTAGAGCGACCTAAGTCAGAACTGCTGCTGAAGTCTGTCACTACCGAGGAAAGCTCTTCCTCAGCTTCTGGATATGCCCCTGGCACTCTCCACATGCCAAATGCAAAGCACAAAGAGCTCAGAATGAAACGCAAGCCACTCTGGTAGCCATTCCCAGTTGGAGACCAGGTTTTGCTTTCTTCCATTTTCTAAGGCATAAAAGGAGTGTACATTTTTGTTGTTCTTGGTCAGCACAAAGCTACGAGCAAGCAGCTTAATGAATGTATCACCCACCACAGAGCAGGCAAACATCAGGTACTCACTACATATTCATTGGAGTATGCTATGGTAGGGCACTCTCATGCTGATATTTTCAGTCCTTTCAAAGTAGTCATTCCCCAACCTGGCACTCTCCAAATGTATTGAATTAAAATGTCTAGTGGATGTTTTTTGCCAATAGAGTAGGGTAGGGTAGGTGTTCTGTCCCCTCTTCACGGCTCTTAACAAACGGCCAGACAAATAAACTTAAAAGGAACTTTATCAGTTCTCAGTTCAAACTGGCTTCGAGCCCAAAAATAAACTAATTAAAGTCTCTGCCAGAAGATAACGAACTGAAACACAAATCTTTCTTACTTCAATACCCGGTGAATCAAACGAAAGCAAAGCCCTTCTTCCAAAGTCTCTACAAATCAGGGTTACAGAAGTCAAACCACTTTTCCAAGTGTGCAGCAAAGAAACCACGATCAAGGATCAGGGAACGCACGAAGGAATGTTGACTCCTGCAACTAGGGCATGGCAGCATCCGTCCTTTTATCTCCAAACCTGCCCCTAACAAGCCCCAGCTGCATAATGAATCTTGTATCCCGAAAAGACTCACAGCAGACATCTGCTGAGTCACAACAGGTAGGGTAGGGTAGGGTAGGGTAGGGTAGGGTAGAGTAGGGTAGGGTAGGGTAGAGTAGGGTAGGGTAGAATAGAATAGAATAGAATAGAATAGAATAGAATAGAATAGAATAGAATAGAATAGAATAGAATAGAATAGAATAGAATAGAATAGAATAGAATAGAATAGAATAGAATAGAATAGAATAGAATAGAATAGAGTGACAGAGTTGGAAGGGGCCTTGGAGGTCTTCTAGTCCAACTCCCTCCTCAGGCAGGAAATCTTATACCGTTTCAGACAGATGGTTGTCCAATCTCTTCTTTAAAAAAGAAGACTCAGAAGCTGTGCACAGCAGGGCTGAAATGCTGAGAAGTTGAGGAGCTGCTGGACCTAGGAGAAGTCTATAAAAGCTTGAGAAAATATACATAGCAATTTCTCAGTAGAAAGGAAATGCCATCCCCATAAGTTTGCCATCGTTATAATGCTGCATTTAGAATATTGAGTCCTAGATCTGCCAATTTCTTTTAAAATTCCTACCTAGCTTTCAATTTTTTAAAGTAAGACCAGAAGTGTAACATTTCATAATTTTACTTCAAGTGACAAGAGAAATGATGAAGCTTTAAGGGGTTTAAGAAAAAGAAAGATTGGATGGAAAAGACAATACTTCATCATGGGAAGTTAAACACCATTGAATTGTTGAAACTTATTCATTCAAAATATTCTGATGGAATGTTCAAAACAAAACACTGACTTGCAGATTTCACACATATTCCTATCAGTATATACTAAATACACTGGCTCACATTTATTTGATTTGGTTTGATTTCAAATCAAATTTGATTTTAACTCCAAACCACTCTTGAGCAGTTCACAATGTAAAGAAAACAAGATAAAAATGTGTTAAGATAAATAAAAATATAACTAAGGAAATAAACAAGGTGGAAAATCTAAGCAATCAACCTCAAAATATATGAAATATTGATTGGGTTCATATATTGTGCTGAGTCATGTTTTATGTTCACTGTGCAAAGAAAAAAATTTGGATGTATATTATGCACTGACTCATGACTTGGAAAATGTGATGAGCCACAATCAAAGAGATTCTTTTACTGACTTTCCCCCTTCCATTTCTATTATAATTTGGATTTTAAATTCTTCAAATGAAGGATGTCTGCCTTTGCTTGTATTTCTCTTTAACGATACATCTTTGTTGATGCAGAAGTAATAAGCATCCTTTTTTATTCCATTTTTTAGATTACCACAGTCAGTTGACTCACAATCATGATGATGTTGAGCTGTTCAGCCTTACTGTGAACATTTTGGTTTCTCTGTCAATAGTACCATTCAACTGTGATCAGTTTGCAAGCAATTTTCTTTTGAAAAATCTATGATTTACTTGAAATCTGTCATCTATGATTTACTTGAAGTCTGGATCACAGGAGAGGAGTTGCCTATTTCTTGTTCACGATATCTTCCTCAATAACATTGCAACAATTTGCTCTTATTGAAACGATTTTTCATACACACAACCATAATATATGTCTATGAATTTCCCAATTATTGGAGAAGAATGTAGTTTGCCATGTGCACATTATTCAATGCTCTTTCTGCCAGCATTAGAAAATTCAAGAATTGCAAATACTTTAGTTGCACAGTTTCATAATGTATTTTACTGATTCTATGAATTCATAATAACTTAGCACTTGTTTTCACAGATGCCTGGAAACTTCAACAAATGTCATTCCATTTGTTATATTTGTTGGACTATGATAATAGAAAAATGTATTGTTGAAAATTCAGAGTATTCCAACTCTCTTCCATGGCAGAATCTACAAGATAATGATAATCCAAAACTTTACTGAAAAGAATAAAAGCTGAAGTCAGAAGACAGTTTGTATTACATTCATAAGCCTCTGTCTAGCATGACATAAATATATATCCATTTGGGAACAAATAACAGCTAGAGCAAATTAGTCCCATTTGGTTCATTTTCATTCATTTTGAAATAGATCCAATCATGGATATAAACAGATACTATTGTTTATGGACATTTCATCCATGCCCATTTTGTTCTCATCCAAGTTGAAGAAGTCAATCTTTGTTTCATAGTGATGACTGCATAGAGCTGATTTTTCCAGAATAACTTCAGCCACATGATGGTAAAGAATGAGAAACTTGAATTCTTCTTTTCCTTAGAGCATTCTTTAAACTCATCCTATGTAAGGGTATAGCATTCTAGGTCTAGGATAACATAGACAATTAAATATGATGATTAGACAGATTTAATCCCCACATCCTTAAAATTTACCATAAATCACCAATGTGCTGCCCAGATCCACCCTGTCCCCCATCCTCCCCCCTCCTTGGACTATATTGGTCTCTTTAGAGGAGCCCCCATTAAGGTGCTACCCCCCTCAGGAGAGGTGGAGGGAACTTTGGACTATTACGAACTCAACACAGACGCTGTGAACCTGCGCAACCTTTCTATATCTCTTTTTAATCGGTATGTTGAGTGCATGGGATTGTTTGAGATGGCATGAATGATCTCACTTTTTATTATCATATAGTTGTATTTGTGTTTTAACTTTTCTAGTGAGGACTGCTTGTGTGAGAGTTTGGGTATGAGTGATTCGGAGGACCTGGCGGGGTATGCGGGGGCCATCGGGGTGGTTGGGGGAACCACATCCACGGGAGAGGGTCGGAGCATTGCGGTCATAACAGGGAGAGGCAGATATGGCGGGGACTTTAGGGCAGGCCATCATCGGGGAAGGAGGGCTTGCTATGTCATAGAGATCCCTCCTTCCGGCCCTAGGAGTCCCACTCCAAGGTCAGATGGCGCGAGTAATCAGGACCCTGGTCTCAGGCTGCTGTCGCTAAATGCCAGGTCTGTTGTTCATAAGACCCCCCTCATCCGGGACTTGATAACTGATGAGGGCGCAGACCTGGCATGTATTACTGAGACATGGCTGGGCACGGAGGGAGGAGTCCCCCTCGTTGAGATGTGCCCAGTCGGATTTCAGGTGCTGCATCAGCCGAGAGCCCAGGGAAGGGGTGGCGGTGTGGCTATTGTAGTCCGGGAGTCTTTAGTACCTCGTAGGATCCCTGCTCCGGAGCTTGTCGGGTGTGAGTCCCTACTGGTGAAGTTGGACCTCAAGGGTCAAGTGGGTCTGCTGCTTACGTACCTGCCTCACAACTGCGTTGCAGCAGCCCTCCCCTCGCTCCTCAAGTCAGTAGCCGAGCTAGCAGTTGAGTTCCCTAGACTTATGGTTCTGGGGGACTTCAACCTGCCTTCGCTCGGTGAACGCTCTGATGGAACGCAGGAGTTCATGGCTTCCATGACACCCATGGGCTTGACTCAGGTAATTCGAGGCCCAACCCACTCAGCGGGTCACACACTTGACCTCGTATTCCTCTCGGAACAGTGGAGTTATGATCTTGGTCTGAGGGGTAATGAGATCATACCCCTGTCGTGGTCAGATCACTGCCTACTGAGGCTAGACTTCCGGAGGCCAAACCCCCACCGTGGGGAGGAGGAACCGACCAGGTGGTTCCGCCCCAGGCGACTTATGGACCCTGTTAGGTTCCAGACGGAGCTTGGGGTTATTCCTGATACCCTCGCCCACAGTTCGGCGGAGACCCTTGTCGCTGCCTGGCACTCGGCAGCTTCGGGGTCTCTAGACCGGATTGCGCCACTACGGCCCCTCCAGGTCAGCGGCCCCCGGAGGCCTCCTTGGTTCACCGAGGAGCTCCGGAAGATAAAGCGCCGGAGGAGACGCCTAGAGCACTCGTGGAGGTCCGATAGGTCCGAGTCGAAACGGGCACTTTTAACAGCATGCACCAAGGAGTATATTCGGACTTTAAGAACAGCAAAAAGAACACATATCGCCTCCTTGGTAGCGTCCGCCGAGTCCCGCCCAGCCGCCCTGTTTAGGATAACCCGCTCCCTCCTAAATAGGAGGGAGACGGGGGACCCCTTACAGGGTAAGGCTGAGGAGTATGTCCAGTTCTTGGCGGACAAAGTTGCCCGGTTTCGATCGAACCTGGACTCCACTCCAGCAGATCCAGCCGAAACACAGGGGGAAGACTTGGCAAACCATCTCTGGGTTGAGTTTCAGGAAGTTGCCTCTGGGGATGTGGACAAGGCTATGCGAGCTGTGAGTGCCTCCACCTGTATACTGGACCCGTGTCCCTCCTGGCTGGTTGCCAACAGCAGTGAGGTGACACGAGGCTGGATCCAGGTGGTTGTTACCGCCTCTCTTCGGGAGGGGCACTTCCCCACCGCGCTTAAGGCAGCGGTGGTGAGACCCCTCCTGAAGAAACCGTCTTTGGATCCAGCTGTCCTTAATAACTACCGTCCAGTCTCCAACCTCCCCTTTGTGGGGAAGGTTGTTGAGAAGGTGGTGGCCAACTATCTAGACCCCTTCCAGTCTGGCTTCAGGCCCGGTTACAGCACAGAAACCGCTTTGGTCGCATTGACCGATGATCTCTGGAGAGCTAGGGATGGAGGCCGCGCTTCCATCCTGGTTCTCCTTGACCTCTCAGCGGCTTTCGATACCATCGACCATGGTATCCTTCTGCGACGACTGCGGGAGGTGGGGGTGGGCAGCACTGTTTTGCAGTGGTTCTCCTCCTACCTCTCGGACAGGTCGCAGTCGGTGTTGGTGGGGGGGCAGAGATCGTCCCCGAGGCCCCTAACTTATGGGGTGCCGCAGGGTTCGGTCTTATCCCCCCTACTATTTAACATACACATGAAACCGCTGGGTGAGATCATTCGGAGGCACGGGATAAAATACCATCAATACGTGGATGATACACAGTTGTATCTGTCCGCCCCGTGCCAACTCAATGAAGCGGTGGACGTGATGAACCTGGGTCTTGAGGCCGTTAAAGACTGGATGAGAGCAAACAAGCTGATACTCAACCCAGACAAGACCGAGTGGCTGTTGTGTTTTCCTCCCAAAAATTTGGCCAACGTACCATCACTCAGGCTGGGGGGACAAAATTTATACCCCTCAGACAGGGTCCGCAACTTGGGAGTCCTCCTGGACCCACAGCTGAGTTTCGACCACCATCTTTCAGCTGTGACCAGGGGGGCATTTGCCCAGGTTCGCCTGGTGCGCCAGTTGCGGCCCTACCTGAATCGGGAGGCCCTCACAACAGTCACTCGAGCCCTTGTGATCTCTAGGCTGGAATACTGCAACGTGCTCTACATGGGGCTGCCCTTGAAGAGCACCCGGAGACTTCAGCTAGTCCAGAATGCGGCCGCGCGAGTGATCGTGGGCGCACCACGGTTCGCCCACATAACACCAATCCTCCGTGAGCTGCACTGGCTACCTGTCGATCTCCGGGTGCACTTCAAGGTCCTACTCACCACCTATAAAGCGCTCCATGGTAGTGGATCTGGCTATCTGAGAGACCGCCTTCTGCCAATTACCTCCCTGCGTCCCATCAGATCGCATAGAGCTGGCCTTCTCCGCATTCCATCCGCCAGTCAGTGCCGACTGGCGACTACTCGGAGGAGAGCCTTCTCTGTTGCGGCTCCGACGCTATGGAACAATCTCCCCATGGAGATCCGCACCCTCACCACCGTCCAGGCCTTCCGCACAGCCCTCAAGATCTGGCTAGCCCGTCAGGCCTGGGGATAAGTCTTTACTTTAGCCCCTCCCGAATGTCGAGTGAATGTTGTGTTTTAGTGTTTAATTTATTTTTGCTCACATTTCTTTTTGTATTTGTCCTACACTCCCCTTCCCCTTTTATTGTAAGCCGCCCTGAGTCCCCTCAGGGAAAAGGGCGGCCTATAAATGCATAATAAAATGCAAAAAAAAAATGCAAAATGTGACAAGTTTTCTTCTCTCACAGTCCATGATTGGTTGCGAAATGTGGAGGTATGTAGCCCAGCCATAATATGTTTTGACAAAACCAGCAATACTTCCTGCCATTAAAGGGTAGGAATAGCATCAACCCCCAAGACATAGGAAATCCACAGCAAACATTGTTTTTGAACGACAGAATTGTTCATCTTGGGATTTTTGTCTTATTTGATCAGGAATCTTTTCCACCATTTCTACCATCCCGTCCTATTTCATCTCCTTATCACCTTCTCAGCTCGAAGTTCTCATAACAACTTTGCATCTGTGGATTGGTTCACCTCCAGACAGGACAAAGGGGGTGGTGATTTCTACAGCTTTTAACTTAACAGTTCCGAGTGGGAATTTGAGTTGCCTGTTGCAAGAGATCTGCTTTCTTGAGGAGAGAGGAGAGGCAAGTCCTTACATTTATATTATATAGCCAATTCCATGTCGCACAAAGAAGGAAAAGGAAATAACAGCCAATAGCCAGCCATCAACACACTAATCAGCCAATAGGAGGATACCACATAAACACGATTCACAGAACAGCCGAAAGCACATATTCCAGTAGAGAAATTCCCTGAAGATGGGCTCCAGTATGAGTCTGAAAGCTGAGAAGAATAAATCCATAGCCCAGGGACCAACCCAAAATTTGATTTCACAATTCCATGTCAGTTTATTTAAAAAATGGATCAATTTCAGAGAACCTGAATTCAAGTGTGCATATTCAATTGAAAGCTAGCTTTAAAGGTATATACTGCCTTTATTCTTATCTGACTGATAATCATTGAACTTTCCATACATGAGATCTATTCATGCTATACTGAACTTACTACAAGTGATCTTTCTGGTACGGAGTCTCAGAAAGGTGCTGTAATACTAAATAAATGAATAAAAGGTCCAGCATCATTGAAAACTATTAGATGAGCACATGCCAGTGTTGATATTAGAGCAGTTACATACTAATAATTTGATCTAGATTGGCTTTCCTTAATTTTGGAGTTGCTCTCATAAGGTGATTGAGGATTCTGGAATTTGTAATACAATAGCAATAGCACTTATATATAGTTATATACAGCTTTATAGTGCTTTACGGCCTTCTAAAGCGGTTTACGGAGTCAGTCTATTGCCCCCAACAATTTGGGTTCTCATTTTACCCACCTCAGAAGGATGGAAGGCTGAGTCAACCTTGAGCTAGGTGAGATTTGAACTGCCAAATTGCAGGCAGCTGGCAGGCAGCAGAAGTTGCCTGCAGTATTGCATTCTAAGCACTGTGCCACCATGGCTTATAATCTAACACATCTGGTCAAAAGCACTACAGCTGAACTGAAATTGGGCCCATCCACAAAGCCCCTATTTTTGCCCTCAAATCCTCATCCACATTTTCGCATTGCTACGTAAGTGTCCTAACCGTTCCCATCCTAGCTGTGCATCATGCTTCCCTGGATGTAACCAATGCAAAAGAGCAACCTATTTATGCCCCACTCCCACTTTTGTTCTTCCATCACTGTATTCATTTTTCACAACAAAGGAAAGAAAAGGACCACTGAGTCAAAAAGGAGCAAATGGCAGAGGGATAGTGGGAAGTTTCCACAACACCTTGATTTCAGGAGCAAGGGAAGAGTTCTGGGAAGCCGGGATTTCCCACATAGGAAGAATCTGTACCATGCTGCAGCAATGTATTTTTTACTATAGCACCTGAAACACAATCCTAGGTTAATTGGCTCAGCTTTTGATGCAGCCTGCAAGCCACATGATGTGCGATACCAATCTCATATCAGCCCAGCTGTTGTAGTAATAACAGCATTGGAAAAAAAAACCTAGGTATCATTGCCTAGTTATCAGCAGAAAAATTTCACTGAAAAAGACACAACAATCAAACTTAATTTCTGTGATGGAAAGAGCACTTGTTTATGTGGTATTATTATAGCTCTAAAATATCAATACCTACTGCTATTTTTATCTCCAGCTCAAAATAAAAAATGAAGATGTAACTCATAACAAATTGAAAATAATAAGATGGTCCTTACATCATCTGTCTGATACAGAATACAGAAGGAATTATTTAAACAATTACCATTACTGATACTTCTAAAAAAAGATCAGAATGCAAATCACTAATATTCTCTGCTTTTTGTATGCATTAATAAGAGAAAAATTTCATGTGTGTAGATAGAAATGTGCCAGCAATAGAATCCGATAAAAAGAATCTGATAAAAAGAATTTGAAATGAATTATGTACAAACGATAACATGTCATCGCTAAACTTTTGTTGAGATTTGAAATATATATAGAGAAAATTAAAGAATGTATGGTAAAATGGACCAAAAAATTGGTTACAAGATTCAAATGGATCAATAGGAGAGAATATGGTTAACAGATCTGAAGTTCACATAGATTTATAATTTAAAACTTTTTAAAAATGCTGTACCGTTGCTACACGACACTAGCAAAATTGTCTGTGACGTATGAAGGTACTTCTTATCACTGTGGGAAATATGACAAATATGAAGGAACATTTTATCATGCATGATGGGCTTGTGAAAAAGCTAAAAGATAATGGATACCGATACATATGGTGATGCAGAGACTTTGAAAAATTAGCATTCAGATGAAACCAGCACTTTTCTAATTAGGACTTAATGTACACTCAAGTAGAAAAGGCTTATGGACAGTTGGTTTTATACATGGTAACTACAGCAAATCTGTTATATGGACAAAGATGGAAAACTATAGGAACACCAATAATGGAGGATTGGTTCATGCAGATGAGTTTGCAGAAGTGGCTAAATTAACTTGTTTGACCAAGGAGGAACTACAGTTACTTTTATAAAAAACAAGATATCCTTTATTGACGTTTTGCTGAAAATAGATAAAAAGGAATGGCTGATTTGGGGATTTATTGATTAAAAAGGGCTGTTTATGGGAGATGGTAATTGATGGTTGTATCAGCTGCAGAGAAATTTGAAGATTGCTTCTTTAGATATCTTTCTTTTTCTTACGTTTTTGTTGCTCTTTATTTTTTCTTATAATTTTTTTCTAATGTATTATATTTGTAAATTGTACTTATGTTGAAATTAAAAAAAAATATTACAATACTATTTTTGCATTCTATGAAAATTTTTGTTGCTCCATATAGACCAAATTTTTAATCAAGAACCCATCCCCCCAGTCAATGGTGTCCCGCTTTACCGATATTAAAATCTGGTCACCTTAACCCTAAGGCATATAAAGAAGAAATCTGCACAGAATTCTGACTTCTATAGAAGTAGATTGTTTCATTCCTTTATAAATAGGAAGGTCTATGATGGAGTTAGCCAAGATGGCTAAATGGACAGGGGAAAAAAATACAAATATTTGTAGGAAAAAAAAATACAAATATTTTTATTTCTACTTGAAAACTGCTTCTGGACTTTGTATTTAAGGTGGAAAAAAATGAAACTTTGATTTTGGGTTTTATAGATTACATAGATTTGTTACATAGAAATGGCTAGTTATTACTAGCCATGTAAAAGTAAAAAATCACCACCAAGGTCCAGCCACAGCCTAAAAAAGATGAGCATTTTCATTAATAGAAGGGAATAATTCTAGACGCCTTTCATGGATTTTCTCTACTCAAAGGAGCAGTGAAAAAATTGGATTATGAATAGATAATACTCCTTAACTCTCCATATAAGAGGGAAGACAGTGGGGGAACAAAGCTTGTAGCCAAATCATTTCACATTTTTAGTGCTAAAAGCATTCTGTTTCATGAGTTCCTGTGAAAAAATTATTTGAAATTGTTTTCAAATGATTTTTTTTCACTATTACTTTGATGGACTGATTTTAATATATCACAATCCTTTTTTTTAAAATCTAGAAGCTTCTTGGTTTATATTGTAATGTTGTATTTGATTATGTGTTATTACATTAGTTAATGAATTAATTGTAAGTGCATCATAAATAGAGCTTCTGCTGCTATTACTATGACTATATTCTACTTTTAGCAGCATGCTGGCATGATTAAAGAGAGTAACCTAAATGCAGCATTCCCAATATACCAGCATTAAGAGTTTGTAAAGCAATAGAAATTTGCTGTCATGACAAGTGGAAAGCATTTGAAGGATTTTAATGCACTTGTTTATATCTTAAACACCTCCATCCACACAGTTTCCTTTTAAACGATTTGGGAAAGTTATTGAAAAAAAGCAAATATGCACAAATTCATGCCCTGAAACATATGAATATTGAAGAAGAGGAATGGTAATGTTAACAATATTTTTCCTATTTGTAAAAGGGTTTTGTTCCTTTGTTTAGACATAGTGAAACCTGAATGGGCAAGACAAAACACTGATATTAACTAGCTTGTAAGAATAGGAAAGTGGTATCAATTCAGGGATGGGATTCAACCAGTTCGGACCAGTTCACATGAACCGGTAGTTTGGGTGATCAGTTGGCCCCGCCCACCTGCCCCTGCGCTAGTTTGTCCTATATTTCCTTTGTTTGAAGCCCAGGTGATAGGCGTGGCAAAGTGGATTTCCATACCTCAGCTACTTTACTCCCAGGGGCTACAGCAGAAGGTAAGTTTTTGAGATGTTTTGAAATGAACTGCACTCGCATGGAGTGAACCAGTTGTTACACCAGTTGAATCTCACCACTGCATCAATTGATGGGTAGGTCTCTATGCAGAGCTGACCTAAGAGAATGAAATAATGGGTAAGTTGTTAAGGGAGGAGAAATGACAACATTAGCCCTACAAAAGAAGAAAATATGAAAAAGAAATATAAAACAACCCCATCTTGGTTCTGTTTTGGAATAAGAGGGGGAAGAAAAAATTCTGACAGATTCAAAATTCTGTTATTACCCAATCAAGTAGCATTCCTTGTGGGGATTGACCTGTTCTGCCCTGAAGCACTAACTTTCATCTTGAAAGCCCCAGAGTTTCTCTTTCTCCCATCATTTCCTTACAGTTTCCACTTTTATAGGATTGAGAGGGGTTTTTTCTCACTTAAAAACACATCCATAACCTCACCAAAATTATTGCCACATTTTGTACTGCTAATGTCAAGCATGCCTCCTTCAATATCCAAGAAAGGAAAACCTCAACTCCATTTTAATAAAGTACTTTTACTAGATACGAAGTGAAAACAGCAAAAGGAAAGCAAGATCTGAGCAGAAAGGCAGAAACATATACATATCAAACATTTACCCAGCATCTTCCCCCCCATTCCCCAACCCATTGTCCAATCTGCAACTCATGTGTCATGTGGGGTGCATCTTCAAACAGCCTCATCAGGTTGGTATGAAAAACTGTTGGCCTTGACCAAGTCCAAACATCAGACTCCTCCAGTACAATATAATTCCCTTCCCGTATACTATGCACCCCCCCGTTCCTATGTCAACCGATAGCAAGCAAGCATAGCAAGCAAAACAGAGGCTGACATCCGGCCCTCCTTCAGAAAGATATATCACCTCTTCAGGAAAAGAGAGAGGGAAATCAATACAAAATAACAACATAGTATATACATCTATCATAAAATCAAGGCTTATCAGGATAGCTGGTGTAGAACTTCCACAAAAGTCTGGGAGCCCTAACATGAAATTTGTCAACCCATTCATCCTGGGAAGGGGGGAAATGTTTCCAGGAGACTAAATACTGAATGCGACCCCTATGTTTTCTGGAGTCCAAGATTTCTTTAACTTCAAAATGTTGTTCTCCCTCAATAAGAAGAGGGACCGGAGGTGAAGGTTTAGGCAGACGAAACGAAGAGGTGTGCTCTGGTTTTAACAGGTTCACATGAAATACAGGATAAATTCTGCTAAGGTTCTTCAACAACTCCAATTTCACTGATACAGGATTTATGATTTTCACAATGGGGAACAGACCTACATACTTTGGGCCCAGCTTCTTCGATTTTTGGGTGGTTTGCAGGAACTTTATTATTATTATTATTTATTTGTCTTGTATGCCGCCCACTCCCGGAGGACTCCGGGTGGCTTACAAAAGACAAGGGAAAGGGGGGAACAAGACAAAGACAACATATTAAAAACAAAACCAACATTCATAATTTCTATGGAGGTAGATGCTTCTCAGCTCCCCCCAGCCTGCTGGAACAGCCAGGACTTGGTGGCTTTGCGGAAGGCTGGGAGGGTAGTAAGGATCTGGATCTCAACAGGGAGCTCGTTCCAGAGGGCCGGAGCTGCAACAGAGAAGGCCCTCCCCCGGGGAGTCGCCAGCTGACATTGGCTGGCAGATGGAATCCGGAGGAGACCCAACCTGTGCGATCTAATTGGTCTGAGAGAGGTAATCGGCAGGATGCGGTCTCTCAGGTACCCAGGTCCAATGCCATGTAGGGCTTTATAGGTAGTGACCAGCACCTTGAAGCGGATTCGGAGACTAATAGGTAGCCAGTGCAGCTCGCGGAGGATAGGTGTAACGTGGGTGTACCTTGGTGCACCCACAATCGCTCGCGCGGCTGCATTCTGGACTAAGTGGAGTCTTCGAACACCCTTCAAGGGCAGCCCCATGTAGAGCGCATTACAATAATCCAGTCTTGAGGTCACAAGGGCATGAGTGACTGTCTGAAGGGCCTCCCGATCCAGGTAGGGTCGCAATTGGTGCACCAGGCGAACCTGGGCAAAGGTCCCCCTGGTCACAGCCGACAGATGGTGTTCTAGAGTCCAGTAGGACTCCCAAATTGCGAACCCTCTCTGAGGGGCGTATAATTTCACCCCCCAGCCTGAGAGATGGAACAGTTGGACAATCTTTGGGAGGGAACATCAGAAGCCACTTGGTCTTGTCTGGATTGAGTGCCAACTTGATGGACAAAAACACCCTATCCCCAACTCTGTACTCTTTTGGCTTTGTCCTTTTCTTATCCACTTGTTTTTTGTCAGCTTCGTGAGCCGCATCTAATGCTTTGCAGGTCATGGGCCAAAAGTGCCGAAGTTGATGACTCAATTCAGATAAGGATAAAATTTGTGGCTTCTCTTGAAGCAATTCAAGAATTGGTACAAAGTCCTGACCAAACTAGTTTAAAGGGGGTCATGCCAGTACTGCTGTGAACAAAATTATTGTACGCCATCTCTGCATGTGGTAACAGTTCCACCCAATTAACCTGTTGATAATTCATGAAACATCAGAGAAAAGAGATCCTCTTTTTCAGCCGCCTGCCAGTCATCCTCTGGTTTTCGGCTGGTTGTGACCCTTGCCATCATCTTCTGCTGCTGGTTGCAGGGGTTAGACATTTGGGTGCTCCCCCCACAGAAGCTTTTAACTCTGGGATGGGTGCGAAGTCAGATCTTGTTTAAATGTCAAGCATGCCTCCTTCAATATCCAAGAAAGGAAAACCTCAACTCCATTTTAATAGAGATAAAGTACTTTTACTAGATATGAAGTGAAAACAGCAAAAGGAAAGCAAGATCTGAGCCAGAAAGGCGGGAACATATACATATCAAACATTTACCCAGTATCCTCCCCCCAATTCCCCAACCCATTGTCCAATCTGCAACTCCCTAAGGTGTATTGTGAGATGCATCTTAAAACAGCCTCATCAAGTTGGTATGCAAAACGGTTGGCCTTGACCAAGTCCAAACATCAGCCACCAGCATGCGCAGAAGATGGTGAGAACAAGACTCCTCCAGTACAATATAATTCCTTTCCCCAATACTATGCAGCCCCCCCATTCCTATGGCAGCCGATAGCAAGCAAGCATAGCAAGCAAAACAGTCTGACAATTAGCTAGAAAGAACACTTACAGATTGTTGACAGTTTTCTATCAGCTCTAGATAAGTTGTCTGTCTAGTAGAACAGCAGAATACTATGAAGATGGTCATGTCTATTTGTTTATATCAGAATAATAGAGTTGGAAGGGACCTTGGGGGTCTTCTAGTCCAACCCCCTGCTCAAGGAGGAGACTCTATACCATTTTACACAAAATGTTGTCCAGTTTCTTCTTAAAAGCCTCCAATGTTGGAGTATCCACAATTTCTGAAGGCAAGGCATTCCACTGGTTAAATATTCTTACTGTCAAGAAATTTCTCCTAAATTCTAGGTTGCTTCTCTCTTTGTTCAGTTTCCATTATGATGTGATCATCTTCGTAGTATCCCACTGTTTTAATAGATATGCAGTTTTTCAAACTACTTGAATTAATTTTAACTACATTTTAAATTGGATTAAGTTTGGAGATGGAAAAATGGGTAATGAAATGTGTGCAAATGAAAAATAAAACTCAGAATACTACAATGCAATCACCTTTTCCTGAGGATCTCAGAGTGGATAGACTTCTACCTTTGTTAAATAAACATTCATATTTGTATAGTAAATTTTACAAATTTCTCAAAGGCAGGCACTTTAAAAGAACAATATGGGATTCTTGGTAAATCCAGGCAAATAGGACCAGACCATAACAAAATGGGGATATATTTCCTCTCTCATAGCCAGAACTGTTTATGGTTGCATCTAAAATAGTTAATTAAGAAGTTAAAGAAACAATATCCTACTATACTTTTAACTCAATCCTGCATATGTTTCATGAATTAATTCATCTAGCATATGTGGACTCAACTGGATTACAGTCAGGAAATTGGATGTATTAGTAGCCAGGATTATTAAGAAAGGCAGCTTTTATTCTGATTGGCTGACTAAAAGGAAAGAGAGAAGAATTTTCTGGTTAGCTGATAGGCATGATGCTGACAATTATGATTTTGTCAGCCGACTGTGAAACCAGAGGTATATTGTATGTCTCTGTAAGTAAAGTATAGTTAAGTATCATTTTATGATTCTCATCCTCTTAAATTATGTTCTCTGTGACACCAGTGCTCTCCACACAATGCAAAGAATATTTTCCAAGTGATACCATGATTCAGGAGAAAATTTTGTGGGTTAGAAACATAAAAATGTAGAGTTAGATCATGTAGCCAAATTCTCTGCAGTATGTAGGAAAACCAATTAAAGCAATAGTGAGCAGTAATTTGTCTAGTCGCTTCTTTAAAACTTCAAATATAGAAAACCTACAACTTGCATAGGTAGAATGTTCCACTGATATACAGTTTTACTATCAGGAAAAGCTTCTTTGTATTTAAATGTTTCTTTATCTATGTACAGTATATAAAAATGTTTCTGTGTGTGTGCATAACTCTGGAACACCTCAAGCAATTTCAACTAAACTTGTTACACAGATGACTTACTCTCTGGAGAAAAATACTGTGCGGGTAAGACACTCCTAACACGCCTCAGGGTGTGTGTTCTGTTAAGATACAGCCTATTGTGCCGTACTGCCATACTGGCTTCTAGTATAAAGCGCAGTGGAGTTGCCATGGTAAGAACTTCACAGTACTCCACAAGGAGCTCCCTCTGGTAAGGGGGAAAATCCAACATTGAAAATTACATTTCGTCCAAACAGTTTCCCCCTTTAAATAAATACCCAGGCAACACCAGGTTATCGGCTAGTATTTAACTAAAATATAGGTATCTGCAATTTATACTAATTATTTTTGGTCCTAGGTTCTGTGGCAAATTATCCCAGACTATCTTCCCTGTGGCACGCTTTTCTTTCACTAGTCACAAAAAATATGCTGTATACAAATGAACATGAAATATGCAGTCAGCACCCTGGAGCAACTGGGGGGTGGGAATCGTCTCTGGAGTAAAGGTTAACAAAGAACATGACTCTGTTTGTGAAGTGCTATTGGGGGGCTTTTTATTCAATGTATCTTTGTGAAGGTGGAGTTTTCATCATTCCCTCCAGCCAAGATTAAACAACTAAAATGCTGAATGTATTGGGAATATAAGACAAATCTCACTGCAGGCATTGATGAAATATAGTGTTGTATTAAACATCTCTTATGTTTTATAGTTGTTTTATGAAATGTAACAGAAAATAAGTATTAAAACATATATTCTATTTCACTATCTTTTCCCCCTTTTTTAAAGTTTTAAAAAAGCGTTGATGTTCAATTATTTTGGAAAAAATTAAGAAAGTGTACTAAAATGCATTACAGTTTGCTGGGTCAGAAAAGTTGCCACTTTGAGATATTTCATGTTGTGTTCAATTTTGGAAAACGTATTATTCCTTCTAGTGCAACTTCTGGATATTTGGAAGCATCCATTCTTTGTGACTCCATCCATTGAGCAGAGTTATGACTGGATTGACTGTATCACATTGTGTGAACTCAGCCATTGTAATGTGGAATTCATGGTTTTTGCCAGTGGGAAAAAATGAGTTTACAATTCTCTATGCGAGGCTACAACAGATGGCTGTTAGATTTTGAAACCCAACATAGTTGGGTACTGGCAGGAAAAAGAAAGAAAGAAATAGCACTTGCTACAAGCAAGAAACCTCAAAGCAGATTGAGCAAAAGAAGTACTATTTTTGTCGTGGTGGCTTTTTTTTTTAATTGCCTGAATGTTTTATCTGTGCTTTATTTGTATGCTGCACAATGCTTTGTCTGACAATACTGAGGCTAATCTGCTAGGGCCTTTAGAGATGATGAAATAAACTAGATTATAATTTTAAAATTTAGATAGCACTAACTCTATTTGGTAGGGCGATACATTTGGAGGTGCAGAAAAGAAAAAAGCCAAGAAAAATGGCTTTGAAGCATTTTAAATATCCCTCAGTACCATACCGTATTAAGAGCATAGAAAAGGAATGGAGGGTCAACCCATTGTAACATTTTAAGAGAAAGATCTCCACATCTGGGAAAAGTACTATTTTAATTAAAAATTGGAGAAAGGAAAAGCAATGTATTAAATGGGAGAATAGTGAGGATGTGGAAATTGTCTAGGGAAACGATGCCCATAGTGACCCCTCTTGTCTCCCTTGATTGTAAAGTTGGCAGAGTAATTGGTTACCTAGAAAAGGCCAATATTTTTAACCACAAACAGAAGTGCTGAAAGCAATGGAGGGGGGCGGAGAGAAAGGGCTGGAATTCTTTAAACAACTTCATTATATCCTACTATTTCTTCATCCAATCAACTTCATGGGGAGGAGACAGATGTGGTATTCAGGAGGTTATGACCAGATCTGGAGAACTGGTAGCGGAAATTTTGAGTAGTTCAGAAAATACTAAACTACCAGTAAATACCACCTATGACTGGCCCCGCCCCATCTACTCTCTGCCTCCTGCGTCCCAGCTGATCAGGAGGAAATGGGGGATTTTGCAGTAACCTTCCCCTGGAGTGGGGAGAGAATGGAGATTTTACAGTATTATTCCCCTGCCACACCCACCAAGCCACACCCACAGAACTGATAGTAAAAAAATTGAATCCCACCACTGGAAGGGGGGTATATTTTAAGAATAATGTAATGGAGCTTTATGTGCCCCAAGGCACAATATAATCTCACCAAGTTAATAAATACAGGCTAAATCCCAAACTGATTTGTATCAGAAACACCTCATTTTAAAGCTAGGGCCCTGGGGAAGATTTGCTGTCATATTGCTAGCCTGTAGAAATTTGGAAGGGGGTTGGATCAAAACCAGCACTTCCCCTGCTGCAGCACACAGGGTCAATTGCAAGGGGCAATCCATATGTCTGTCAAAACTCCCCCTCTTCCAGGAGGTGGGGCCTGACATTGCTACAGTATGCAATCTTGGGGCTCCATGATTGCTGTCGAATCTCTGTTGCTGGATGGTTCTTTTTGGACCTAAACCGTCCCAAAGAGACGGTGATAGAGAAGGGCATGTCCTGCTGATCTCAGGGACATCGCAAAGTCCCTGATTAATCCAGGAAGAAGCTCTTTTTGCCAGCTACAAGAGAAGCAGTCATTTTAAGCTGCATAAGGTTGGGACAGACGCCTGAACCAAAGCTCAGCAGGAGAGAGAGTGTGTCAGAATTTGGTGATATAAACTTTACTATTTACTATGAGAGAAGAGAATACCCAAAAGACTTAAAGTAAAATTAAAATTGAAGACAGAAGACAGCAAGCGGCAGATTAAGCCTGTATTAAAATTAGAGTGTTATCTTTCTTTTTTTAACTCCATTTTTGGGGGATGAAATTCTTACAAATGCTTCTTACTTTTTAAATTTGACTGGGTTTTTTTTTCCTTCCTCTATTTTTCTTCACCTTTTGTATCTGTGAAGCAAGAATCTCTTCCTTTTTGTAACATTTGGGTGGATTTTACCTTTTAAGCATTTTTTCTTTCTTAAATCTCATAATAAAGAGAAGGGTAAAAGCAGAAGAAAATGAAGTAACACTGCAATCTAGAGGCTGGAGGCTTGGAAACACTTATTCCTTTGATCATTTGACATATATTATATATTAAAGTCCTTGATTTTGTTTATTGAAAGGAACAGTGGGAAGAGCACCAGTTGTTTATACAGGTGTTCTTCTGGAGTATTATCAGTAGCTGGACTGGTGTAAAGAGAAAGATTAGACTTGAAAGACTACAGTGAATTCATTTGACATCTAGCAATAACCCTTGGATGTTTTCGTGGCAGTGTTTACAACCTGGAAAAATGGTGCAACATGAAGAAGAAAAAGAATTAATTTTGTAAAAGGTTATGCTAGGAATCCAAAAAATGCTAATAAGTACAGAGAACATTGAAAAGAATCTTGGGATTATAGAGCAAAGAGTAGAAAGAATGGGAAGAAGAACTCAGAATATCCACAAAATGATGATGAAATTTGAGGATAGAATTCAAAAAATTGCAGAAAAACATGAACAAGGTGATAAGAAAACTGTTGACATTGGAAATGTTGATGAACTGGAACTCTATCCTATACCTCAAAATATGGAAGAAGAAAGGGGAGAAAATTTGGCAGAAATAAGGAGAATACCTTTGGCAGAAGCGCCAGTGATAACCAAAGGCAAGCTGATGAAAAGAACAGATGGATGGTTTCGAGTCTTTAAAAGATATGCAATGAACAACAAGTTGCTAAGAAAAGTCCACATAAGATTTACCAAGAAAACAACTAGAATACAGATTTTACAAATGGCAAGAGATATTGGATGGCACTATTTCTGGAAGGATACAGGATGATGAAATGAAATGTTACAACAAAAATTAAGTTAAACTTAGTTAAATTTTGAGTATTATGTATAAGACAAAGTAATAATAGTTATAGTTCAATAAATGATTAACAATGATAATAATGTATCTATATATACTAGAGGGATAATATGGAATTTTATGTAAACTGTAAGTGAGAATATAAAGATGTAATACTATTGGATGATTCCAGGATGATGTAATGAAATGCCATAATATATAATTTACTTTAAATTTAGCATGCTTCACATAAAAAGGAGGTAATAATAGTTATACTCAATGAATGTTTTAAAATCATAATAATTGTATATCTGTATATTTGATTGATGATATGAACAATGGAATGTGCTGAAATGAGTAAGTTGACATATGAAATTAGAGAAGAAGGAGATAAACAATTTTATAGGATATGGGATTTATCTTATCTGTGGTTAGATTAAAAAAAATACACATGGAATTGAAAATTATTAGAGAATGTTACCAAAAATGAATCAGAATAGGGTATTAAAATATTTTATTATTGGATATATTGAAGATGATGTAATGAACTACGACAATATAAATGAACCCATATCTAGAATATTTCATTTAAAATGATGAAATAATAGTGAAAGTGAAATAAATGAAGTATTATAATAACAATGTATATAAACATATTTGATTAACAATATGTGACTTCATATAAAGTTTTAGTGATGACTATGGAAAGGATGCACAAAAACCTTGTAACCAACCAACACACTGTACGTAATGTAAGATGTTTTTATGTTATATGTTTTTGTCTGTCTATGTTTGTTTAAAAATAAAAAATGTTTTTATAAAAAAAAACCTGCCCATCTTATTCAGGAACCTTCTTTTTTGTTGTGGTTTGGTATTCCTACAATTTGCATTTGGCAAAATTCTGAAAAAAGCCAGAGGCATCTGTCACAATTTATAATAGTCCTCTTGGAAAATCTGCCCTTTTGAATGAAATAAATCTATTTCACTCAGCTAACCTTTGACAGAGGGAATGTCAGCGTTAGATCCTGGGAGCTCTGGCATGTTCAGGAGTGTCCTTCTCCTTGGATATGAACAATCTGAGAATAGTAATATTATTTATCACCTTTTGACTGTCCTGTATCAGGGCAGAATATATTTACTAATGCTACCAACTCCCACTGGTTCTGAAACCTATCTTTGAATTGGCAGCAGTAGTCAAAAAAGCCAAATATAGAATCTTTAGGCTCCTTAAAAATGAATCTGTTTAATGCAGATTCTTTCATTTGCAAATAAGATGAAGCATGCTTCCCAAATCTCTTGCTAAACCGTTAGTGCCCACCTGCCTTCTCTTTTTATAGTTTGGTTGTTATAGATATTTAGATGAAGCATTTTTCCTATATTAAGTCTTTCTCTGACAGGCACATAAGGACTGCTATAAAAATTGGATTAGATGTGTGATCTAGTAGAATTCTCAAGTAATGCATTGCATTGGATTTTAAGTCTCACTGTTATATAGATGAGGATGGATCAGGATTTGGCACTCATGGGTGACAGTGACTATAGTAAATCGGGGTGGGTTCCTGTACTGGTTGGTACCGGTTCGCTTCGCACATTGCTCACGCATGTGCAGTTCACTGTTAATTTTTCTGTGCATGTGCAGAAACATGCCGGCAATGGCAGAAGTGACCAGGGAACCAGTTCAGGGGTGTGACCAGTCTGGGTCACTGCCAGTTCTGCAAATCACCACCACCAGTTCGGCCAAACTGGGCCGAACTGGAAGCAACCCACCTCTGCAGTAAATGTTAAGGAGGGGAAGGAACCTTCCCCCCCCCCCTTAACATTTAAACATTCAAAACCTTGAGCAAGTTGGCTCCTATACACTGAATATGGGGATGGAGAATGGTGTCTTTCTTCTAGAAAGATCTAATATTGGAATCTTTCCAAGGCTTCTCCCCTGAGTTGAGGCCTAAGGTCAGGAACCACACTGGCAAGGAAGGAAAGAAATGATAATACATACAAACATGAAGCCAGTATATGAATTAAGCAAGTGACATACCTGTGCCAGACATCATGATGGCATTGCATAACTACGTCTTTTGTGCAAAGACACCAGAATGTATGGGTTGTCACCCTGAGGTCATCATAGTTTGGAAAAGTGCTAAGGAAGTAAGTCATATATGTGAAATGTGCAAAATATTGAAAATAATTCAATATGAAGCTTATAAGCATTTACAATACAGTTGTGTCTATGCCCATTCAGAAGAAAGGCCCATTGAATTCAGGCAGTGTTTTTGGCTACAAACACCCGTGAAAATCTACTATATATATATATATATATATATATATATATATATATATATATATATATATGTGTGTGTGTGTGTGTGTGTGTGTGTGTGTGTGTGTGTGTGTGTGTGTGTGTGTGTGTGTGTGTTTTCTATATATATGTATATATGTATGTATATTTGTTTGTTTTCATAGATTTCCACAGGTGTAGGTATGCTGGTCTTGTTGTATTTGGGTCTTTTCCTATGTAAGATTGAGATTGTCTTGGCAACGTTTTGGCGAGGTCTCACTCACCATCTTCAGGCTGGGTTTTGGGCTTAAAGTGTGGTCGGAGCTGCCATCTTTCTATAAATCTTGTTGGGGTGTATGGAGAGATGGCTTTGTTTCAGTAAATGGAATAATTGGTTGTGTGGTTGTATCATGATTAGTAGATTGGTGTTAATTGGTGCTGGTTGTGTGTCCATTGTTGTTTTGTGTTGTAATGCCTGTCTTCTTTTTAAAAACTTTATATCATTGGTTTTATTTATTTATTTAATTAAAAGCCATCTCACTCTTGCAAGTTGGAATTCCTTGACTGACGGGATCTGAAACACGCTTCCTCTGTCGGCATGGGTGGGGGAGGGCTTGTCCTATAGGAGTGAGATGATTCGTCAAGTAACCTGGGACCATGCTTTGCAGGGTTTTATAGGTAATAATAAACACCTTGAATTGCGCCCGGAAACAAACTGGCAGCCAGTGCATCTCGCAGATCAGCGATGTAATACGGGCATTGCTAGGGGCCCCAAAGACTGCCTGCAGAATGGTGCACACACTCTGCACCATTTATTAGCTATGGTAGCACAGTGGTTAGAGTGCAGTACTTACTTCTGCTGCCTGGCAGCTGCCTGTATTTTAGCAGTTCAAATCTCACCAGGCTCAAGGTTGACTCAGCCTTCCCTCCTCCTAAGGTGGGTAAAATGAGGACCCAGATTGTTGAGGGCAATAGGCTGACTCTGTAAACTGCTTAGAGAGGGCTGTGAAGTAGTATATAAGTCTAACTGCTATTTCTATTTATGACTTCCATCTTTAAGGATATTCACAAAGAGCATCTACCTTGCATATTATTTGATAGACGAGAGGTGTGTGTTATGATCTCGACAAAAAGTATGATATACTATGATCCAGAGTAGAATGCCAGCTAGTACTGTATGTGTATCATCCACCAAAGGTAGGACAAAATGGTTTGATATGGATGTTTTTGCTACATTTAAAAATTAGTAAGTTTGCACATTCATTAATTTCTGTTTCAGAATATATATAGTTCTTTCCGTCTCTGAGACCTGACCCTAGTAAGACCCAATCCAACGAAGGTATAGCAAGTGTCAGGGTCCAAACAGCTAGAGAAGGGCACTACTTTTTATTTATTCTTAACTGAAGTCTGCTGTGACACATGTGTCTCTGGTACATAAATTAAATTTCAAGAGTTGATTTAAATAAAACCAAGCCTTGAAAAGCTTTTTTTCTGTGCCCACATGCCTCTTTAAAAATTTCAGTGAACTGATCTCCATTGCTGGGAAAAAAATGAGTGCCTCAGGCTAACCATTTGAATCGTAGAGTGAAGTCTGATGTGATTTGATATAAATAACACAGGAAGTCCTGACAGTAAAGATTTATAATGAAGAGATCATGGCTGAATTTGTTGCACATGTTCTGAAAGAAAAACAAGTGAAAGGCACTTCTTCAAATTTAAACAAGGCATAGTTTTATTTATCTGTATGTACTACACATATATTTTGCAGTTCATTTAATTGTATTTATATACCATTCTTAATTCCAAAGACCTCAAGGCAAGATACATGATTTCCATTTCCTGCATTTCATCCTTACAAAGCGAGGGGTACAAGGTCACCTAAGCATCATAGTGACTTTGATAACCATTACATAATTAATCTATATGATTACTGCATGATTTCGATCTCTTCCATTTCATCTCACAGAGTGACGGGTTCAAGGTCAACCAAGTTTCATTGTGGAACGCGACAACATTACATAGCTTGCTGTATTTCTACCAAGCAAAGCCAGAGCCAAACCGAACTTTTTGTGATGTGAAACAGAAGAATTTTTTTAAAAAAAATCCAAACAGATTAAGCAAAAGCTGCTCCCAAACCTGACACTCAGACAGTATCTTGAGCTAAATTAAACTCAGTGAATTTCTGAATGTTCAGTTTGTTGATCATCACATTAGGACTTTTCAGATATTCTTTAAAAATTACATAGGTGATGTTAAGGAGAGGGAGGCCATGTGGGTTTTTTGCCACCTGCCTTTGGAAAAAAATGTTGTTGTGTGAATGTTTTTGCGTACTCTTAAAAGTTAGTATGTTTATTGTTTTACGAATGTTCAGAAATCCATTTTATAGCAATAGCACTTATATACCACTTCATGGTGCTTTACAGCCCTCTCTAAGCGGTCTACAGAATCAGCATAATGTCCCCAAGAGTCTGGGTCCCCATTTTACTAGGTCCCCATTTTATTTAGAAAATGGAAGACTTACCGTAGTCAACCTTGAGCAAGTCAGGGCTGAATTGCTGGCCGTTGGAGAGTTAGCCTGCAATGCTGCATTCTTACCACTACACCACCATGGTTCTTTTCATTTCTTCTGTTTCAGAATATCTACAATTCTCAGTAAAAGGCAGTCAAATGAAGGCATTACATTATAAATGTTGGCCTCTTCTATCTCCAGCTTTCCCAAGTACATGGGGAGTCTGAACCTCGGATGATTCTATGTATCCTCATTCCATGTCAAGACAAGGAGGTTCAATTTTTGGCTACGACTATCACTGAACAAAGGTATAATTTAAGAACAATGCTAAACCAAGTTCAGTTGACAGTAGAGTTCAGTATTTTGGAATTCAGTATTTTGATTATTACTCATATTATTTCCAATAGGACTAATATATTGACAAATAAAGCTGAATCTGACAATCATTAGAAAAACTGATATGGGGAAAGAAACAAAATATATAACAAAAGTGGAATAACATAACATTGTGTCAGCATCTGGCAATGAGTTTGATTTCTATATGTCCAATATTCTTGGGAAAGATTAGATTGTAATTCTTAGTGAAATATTTTAAATTTTGATAAAGCTAAGAGGATAGAATCCAGGGGTGGGTTCCTGCCAGTTCTAACCTCTTCTATAGAAGATATAGAAGTGCATATTTAGAACTGGTTCCAGCTCCCTCCCCCTGCCCGTCTGCACACATCAAAATGAAGAGCGAGAGGAGGAATTCTGAGAGTTGAAGTCCACAAGTCTTAAAGCTGTCAACACCCCTGGGTTTTTTTTTTTCTAAAGGGTTAGGGGTACAAGGGTCTTGTAACTTGACAGCTTTAAAACTTGCGTGCTTCAAATTCCAGAGTTTCTGAGCCAACATTTTGGTTGCTAAGCAAGAGCGTTGTTAAGTGAGTTTCACCACATTTTACAAGTTGGCCACTCCCACCCAGTCACATGGCTGGCAGGCCACTCCCACAAAGCAAGCCACACCTACAGAAGAGGTTCTAAAAAAAATTTGAAACCCACCACTGATAGAATCATACAAGTATGAACTAAAATATTCTAATATATGGTGAAATAAATATGGGACAAAAAGTTATTGAACAGAGTTATTAGCTATTTCTTAATACTATATGCCTCACAGGTGAGAAATTTGCATCCAGTAACGAAACACACCAACCAAATTGCAAATTCTATTATACCAGTCAGGAATTATGAAATTGCTGTGTGTTCAATCTGCCCTTTCCAGCTACAAGTGCAGACAGATGTTTCCTCTGTATCTTTTATAAGAAATATCTTACCTATATGAAAAACTACATTTCTCATGTGAGAAATGTAAATGACGACACAAATAGCAGCAGACTTTTGTAGAGTCTCACGTAAAGAAACTATTTCACAGAATTTCATATCTCATTAGAACTTTTACTGGCTTGATTTTTACTGGTGGTCCTGAATACTGTAGTTCCACCGGAGATAATTTGTGCAGTGATACCTTCCTTCAATCAGACTTTAATCCATTGTTAAATTCTGTACATATAATTAAGGTTTGCATATGTATTTTTCTTAGCGTTTCTTTATTTCTTTCTCACCTTGAATTATTAGACAATGGTGAAGATGCAATTGCTAATTTTATTTTTCTATTCTGCTCTGTCATCTGAGGTATCTTAATGGACTTTCAACATCTCAAAATCAAATACGGAATTGCATGTACCACGTTATGTTTTATTACATTAAAAAACATATGCATTCATTTTATTAAATTTAGAGATTATCTGACTCCAGAAGATGCAGGTTTTTTGAAAATTAAAAAGTAAAACTGTGAACATAATAAGATCCAGAAAACACAACAGTCTAGAAATGACACTCCCTCCCACAATGACAAGGACTCAACTATCATCCTACCCTCAGGCTGAGGAGCAATGCCAAATCTTCAATGACTTTAGGAACATCATCGGGTGAGAGCCGTAGAGATTGGTGGAAGCATCATTGTTCATTGTATGTAAACAAAATACGATCCAAATTTGAAATTCTAAGCAGCAGAGAGAGAGGGGAAAATGTCAGTAAGTTTATTACATATACCTTTATTATTGCTAAATCTTAGATCTCAGCAAGTGGTAGAATCATGACCTAGTCTGCACCTGGAAGCTAAGCAGGATCCTGCCTCATTAATATATGAATGAGAGACTATCAGGGATTCTAAAACTATAAATTCGAGTGGAAAGGGAAAAAAAATCCCAGAAGAAAAACCTTAGAAGTTGGCATTCACCAATATCTTACCTAGTGCCTAGACAAAGGGTCTACAAATTCTTCACCTCATCAACCCCTTCATGAAGTTTCAGATTGTTAATCTACACCCAAACTGTTATTATATGAAAATAAATGTATACCTACTAATGTAACTACAGTAATAGTACTATGAACAATAACAAAGCAACCCCTTGGGTAGTCCTTTCGACCTCTTTGAGAACCCTGCCAAAGACAATGCTATAGACTTTCTTGTTGTAGAATAGCAGGGTCCAACACTCTCAATCAAACCAAATCAAGAGAAGATAGATACAATATACCAGTGATGACTAACCTTTTCGTCCTCGTGTGCCGAAAGCACGTGTGCATGCATGACAGCACATGTGTGCATGCCCACATCCATAATGCAATGCACCCACGATACTCTTGTCCCCCTGTGCATGCATGTGCGACCTCCACCTGTGCTCCCCCCACACCTGTGCATGCAACCCGCCCACACCCATTTTGGGTCTCGCATGCCTCCCTTAAGCCTCCTGGGACCAACAACATCCCCCCCCCCCGAGGGTGTCCCCTGTGCATGCACATGAATTTCCCACATATGCAGCAGAGACCTGAAAATCAGCTGGGCAGCGGGAGGCATGAGCACATGTGCGGTGGAGCTGAGATGGGGCAACAACTTGCAGGCCCACAGAGAGGGCTCCCTGTGCCACCTCTGGCCACATGCCATAGGTTTGCCATCATGGCAATATACTATATTAGCCCATATCCATTGAAATAAGGCACATCTTAGTCTTCTCTCCCTCAAAATATTTCCCAGCATTGAAAGGAAAGAAAGAAAGAAAGAAATAAAGAAAGAAAGAGAGAGAGAGAGAGAGAGAGAGAAAGAAAGAAAAAGAAAAAGAAAGAAAAGAAATGCATTTTATTGCCATGACTGGGTGATGCTATATAAGACTTTATAAATCTTTGTGTGGAACTGGTCTCTTTCTCCTCTACTTAGAATTGAACTCAGAAATACTTGGCATTTTTTGAGCTTCAAAGTACTCTAGATTTGTTCAGATCCTGAATGAAAAGATGAATAGAGTTCCTGCAATGACGTTCTGTGTTCCTCTAAGTACTATAAAAACTGTAGTGCTGCCTAACGATGTTGAGCTCTTTAAAATGTAGCTCATACTGGGCTTGACAATAAATAAACAGATTTAAATGACACATTTTCCTTGAAAGGATAAAATGCTTCAATTTCACTGAAGGAGAACTGATTTCTTATCTGACTGAATGCACTCCTACAGTGGTGCCAGATTAATTAAGTTAGCAACTTTTCCTTTTTCGCAGATTATTTACTGCTCCCATTAGAAGTTCAATAGATCTCTTTATGCAGGGGGAATGTCTTACAAAGACTGATATATGGTTGGTTTTGTTCATAAAAAAAAGAACAAAGTAGGTTTGTTTTATACAATAGTGTCCCCAGATGGGGGGGGGGGGACCATAAGGACAACCTTTGCATTCCCCACCTGGGAAATGCTCTTTAAGAAAAGAAATACTGTAGGTCTCACTTTAAAATCACCAGATATGAACGTGAATTTAATATGTTTAAAATAATAATAAAGAAGAATATGAAAAATACTAATTTTGTTCTTTCCTTTGGAAATTCAGGGTCATTGTAACTGACCCCTAAGTGATTCCCCCATCCAGATCCTGAATAAATGGTGACCTGTTCTTTAGCACTTTAACACTGAAGAAATATAAATACTTAGAAACAAAGACAGACAAAAAAAGAGAGAAGGTCATGTATTTCTTATAAAAACCTGAGCTCCAGCATGACTATTTTTAGAGATCAGCCAGTAATTAACTATGAATGATTATCAGCTGTTGTACCCAATGCACCTTTTAGCATAAATGGATTTCAATGGCTGTTAGTCACGTAGTAATGACCACTTATAAATCCAGCACAGACTTATATTGTTGTAATGCAGTAATATAAGGAGACAAATTTGGTCTCCCCTGTGTAACAAGCAGATTTGTGCAGGTATAATACTTCAAGATGAGACTGTAAATTACAAATAGCCAGCCTGCAGGTTGCTACAATCAGGTTACTGAATTTATAGTCATCAAACAGAAGAACTGGAACACAGGCTAATAAGGGACAAAAGATAAGACAGAAAGTGTATTTTTCTTGAATGAAATATTTTTTTGAAAAGAAAAACAACTTTTTATATTTGCCCCAAACATACATCCTTTGCTTTTGGGGACAAATATCCCAGGTTCAATTTCCAGCAAGAGGCTCTGTCATATATAAAATCCTAACAAGCTGGCAGCCACTCATTTAGTCAGTCCAAAACTGGATGCATGGTAAAATGAAGCTTTTTGTTTTTAGTTTTCTGTATTCCAATATGGAGCACCTCTAACTACAACTTAATGTTCAGTAGTTTCTCAGCATTGTACACGAGTATTTTTACTGTGGCTTTCTTCTTCTTGTTTTGTAGTTTTGGATATATTTTCAATTCTCCAAAGAATGCCAGAAGGTCAGCGAACACCAGTCTTAAGTTTAGCAAGTGGATTTGCGCTAGTTCAGTGGACTCGTCTTTACTCTCTCATAACTCTTAGGCAACACTAGAAGGTTAGCTTAAGTTTTTTTTTATAGATTTGCAGATGCTTGGGATATGTGAAGAAGGAGAAAATCCCTTCCTCTGATGGATACTGTTGTGTCTGCAGGTAGATATGGTACCCTCCAAACTCAAGTCTTCTACTTGCTTCTGTGCTTTGTAAAGATTCTTTGCTGCTGGATCATAATTGCTTTCCTAAGGCATGACAGCTCGGCTAATGCTAGTATGAGAGCACATGTCAAATCGATGCCATATGTTGAAACTATCTACAGATTCACTAAATACACATAATAAATATCACATGATAAACGCTGTGATTCTAGAAAAAAATATGACAGATTAACCATTCATGTTCCTTCCCGTCCATTTGTTCAGCGATCCTAACTTCAGTGAGAGTAGGAACCATGGGTAGTTAATTCCTAGCAAGCCCCACATTTGAAATATACTAGTCCTGGGATATCTCACAGTGTTTGACTGACCCTATGGGATTTTAAAATTTATTTTGGTAAACAAGGCTATCTTACCCAAGATGTATATGGATGCCATGAGAATGTAAAGAAATTTGCCTTTGAAATCCTTTTGTGGTAAATCCTCAAAAAGATTAGGGAAATGCACATACATTCACTAACATATACCTTAATATTGTAAAGATATGTTGTCTCCTCTGAGCTTGATTATTTTCTTGCAAACAACCCAAACTGGATAATATCATCAGTGCTAGTGATGTTTGCAAGAAATCAACCGGGCTCAGCCAAGAAACCCTCATTTCAAACCTGAGCTACAAATATTCTCCTTTATTGATAGGTTATATCCATGTGTGGTCGGTTCTGAGAAAGTTGCAATAATAGTTACTTTAGGCAGGAGTGTTTATTCTGGCATGAAATATGATAATTAATGTTACCACATTTAATTAATGTTAATATTCTACTCATTGATTAAAAACCATTCAATTTTCACAGGTACATTTACATATGGTGCATCTGCCTGTGTACAGGATATAAATGTATTTTCATTAATCTATTGATTTCCAGTTTGATTGGTTTAATATCTTCTGGTTTAGTTATAATTACCAGCAATAAGTCAGGTAAGTTACGGTCAGGTATCATTCAGCACAATGCAAGATTCCTTCAATTTCTGCTTTGTAAGAAAAGAGTGAAAGCAGTCTAGTTTTCCAAGCATTTCACACCAGATATTTCCATGGTATTTTGCCTCTCATCATCTTGCACTCTTTCAACCTGACATTCTTAGGATTTTGTGGGTGCTCTGAGCCACATTGAAAAGTCTTCCAAGGTCACTGCTTTGTCTCAGCATCATCAACTATGACACTTTTCTTGGCCAACAGTACATTTTTGAACTGCTACTCATTAACATCCAGAGGCAAGCTGTCAGCCATAAAAAAAGAAGAAGAAGAATTTCTTGCTCTAGGGCTGGTATGTCAGTTAAATCCACAGAGCTCACGTTTTCTGACTCAACAGTGTAAGCTGGTGTCATACAAAGGAAGACAATAAAATGAAACAAAAGGAAATGAAAGAATAGAGTTTTTTGTTTGTGTTTGTGTGTGTGTGTGTGTGTGTGTGTGTGTAACACTCTTCTCTGAAAAATGAATAATCCCTTAATTGACAGTGAAGCATATTACCCACTGTGAATCCCTGGAAAGGCTGGACTACCTGACCCAAGCTACTATGTTACATACACACATACACACACACATACACACAAAATTGCATACATACATACTAGACAATTCATGCAAGTTTAAGTAGTAGACAGTTCCACTTTGTACCTGCATTTTGAAAAACTAGGGACCTTTTAATTAACTGAGACCACAGAAATGTAGCATCAGATGGGATATGAAAGGTTATTTAGCCCAAACTCCCTGCTCAATGCCAAATGCAATTAATATAATTCTTGAAGATTGTGCATCCCATCTTTACTGGGAAATACAATCAACCTTTACCCCATTAGATGATTTTTCATACTTATTCCGGTGTCAGCAAATGTTTGGCCATTGATTTTGCTTATTGCCTTTCTGAAGGGATAAGGAATGCCTTCTTCTTTTCTCTCAATTTTTGACAGTTTTTTTAAGTATTGGACGAATGTTATAAAGTTTTTTCTTTATCTTTGTTCATTCACTGTATCTACACAGACAGACAGACAGACAGGCAGGCAGGCAGGCAGGCAGGCAGGCAGACACCTTTATATAATGTAGTGTCCAGATTCCTCATCATCCTTTGATGAACATTTCTACTTTATATATGGTTTTCTGAAAATGTGTCTAGAAATTAACATAATGTTTTAAAAATGAGTCTGACAAAGGCAAATATAGAATATATATTTTGATATATTACACTATTACTTTAATGTGCATACTGTTGTATAGTAGATCTCCTTAATATTTATGCATGTACACACACACACAAACACACACACACAACTTGAACTTTGACTAATTATTCCTGTCAAAGTTGTTTGTTTGGGCCAAGTCAATCTGCCTTGAATCTGCCAGGATTTTTTTATAAATCTTGATTCTTTTTATACTGTGTGAGCTGTCTCTCTCAGCTTCACATCATCCGTAAATCTGATTAGCAACCTTTTTATTCATTCACTCATAAAAAGAAATTGTATGGCACAGATTCTACAATAGAGATCTGTGCCACTACCCTCCAGACTATTCTCTAGCCTGAGGCAAAGCTATGAATGAGTCCTTCTTGAGTACACTTGATTAATCAGGTGCAACTGATTATCAAATTAGATGTGAATTCATCTAGCAGTCACAGTCTCCAGCTTACATTTTGCCACATGGTCACACAATTACTGTGACATATTTTTTCTGAAATGAAGTTATACTGCCTAGGGTGATGTGAAGCTTTGATTTGAAGATTCCACTTAAATACAAATCAACTGTATGTCTAAGCTGAATTGATTTGAAAATTCTGTTTTAGGAGTCAAATAGATAATTTAACTAAATTTTAATCAAATATTTGAATTAAATCTCAGCCAATTCATGCCACGAATGCTTATGGCATTCCTATGATTCTTAATAGAATGGAAACTCTACCAAAAAGAAAATAGAGTTGATCTTACATGACTTTTTGGCAACTCCATGTTGGCTCCTGGTAACTGAGGAATGTTTTTTAAATGCCTCCAAAGTGCAATCATTGTTCCCATATACAAAAAAGGAAAAAGGGTGATTCTACCATTATAGACCAATCAGCTTCCTCAACATGATCAGAAAACTCTAGAGAGGACACCTACAATGGAAATTCCAGGACCAACTGGGCCAAGATAGCAGAGGAGCAAGTTGGCTTTAGGGAAGGCTGATCTACCACTGATCATTATCTAGTCTATCATCACCTTGAAAAATACTCCTCCTGCAACAGTCTCCCTATATGCTGCTTTTATAGACTTTAAAGCAGCATTTGATTCTACATCCCTTGTTAATTTGTCGGGAAAATTGGAGGCCTTCTCAATTGACCAATATCTACTTTATTTAGTATATATGCTTCATGGAGGGACCTCACTCCAAGTAAAATATAAGCCTCAGGACCATTGAAATTCAGAAAGTTGTCTAGCAAAGGTACATATTATCCCCATTCCTATTTAATTTGTGTGTAAACTCCATGATGGGTTCAACATGAACTTTCATCTCAAAAATCTTGCTGGGGAACATATTTACGTAACAATACTTTCAAGAACTCCTTATTGCCCTTAAAAGAGCACTGAAAGCACAGTATTGCAAGGAAGATCAGTTAGTACTCAATTACCAGGAAACCAAAATGATGGCATTTGCCAAAAGACCTAAGAGCCACTCCTGGAGGATAGGTGACTGCAGATTCTCCTTCACTGTGCTGGATTATGTTGCTGAAATTGCACACAGGAGCTCAACTGCCATTCTCAAATTTCTCAAGACAAGAAATGGTCATTATATACCTGCTGCATTCAAGCTATTCAAAGCCAAGCCAATGGTACAAATTATTTATGGGACTGCTCCCCCTCTCTAACTTTGCACCATTGGAACCCACATTTCTAAGATCATCCCTTCAAGTCCCCAAATGTGTTTCTAAAGCTTCGTGCCTCAGACTGGAGACAGGCCTCATGAAAGTATGGGTGTACTATACTCCACTATTGACTCAGAGTCTCCTTTTTTCCTCTTGGCCTTGTCCCATTATTATTTTTAATCCACATGGAAAAGGGCAGTGACAACTAAAATCTCATCTTTGGACTTCTCCCCTGGTCTTCTACTCAGCAAGAGATAGCAATAGCAATAGCAGTTAGACTTATATACCGCTTCATAGGTTTACAGAGTCAGCATATTGCCCCCAACAACAATCCGGGTCCTCATTTTACCCACCTCGGAAGGATGGAAGGCTGAGTCAACCCTGAGCCGGTGAGATTTGAACAGCCGAACTGCAGAACTGCAGTAGCCTGCAGTGCTGCATTTAACCACTGTGCCACCTCAACTCTTACTGAACAACATACAGTAGATATAGAGTGCCATATGAACCAATCAGATCTCCAACCTTTACTGTTAGAGAATCCAATAGGTATTCTACCTCCCCTATGATGTACTTAATCAACCTTAAAGTATCTAATCACTGGAGGGCCTTTACCCTGGCACAATGCCATACCCTTCCCTCAGGTGTCCTTGAAGGACGATAGAGGATAATTCCCTACCCAGTGAGACCATGTGGTTCTCTACACACAGAAACAACAGAGCATATGTTTTTCCAGTGTCTGTATTACAAAAACATTTGTGCTAGCCTTATTTCATCATTATTGTATAAATATCCAGGGACTATTTTATATTTATTTGCTCCTCGCACACACTAATCCTACCACAACCTACAATGGCATCAGCAGACCTTCAAATCCTTCAGATGATGATCTGTGCCACAAATTAGCCTTAATGAATATTTTAATTGTTAGCTAAAACTTTCTGTATTGTGATAGATTTAATTAGCCATATATTAATATTTTTGTTGATTTGTGTTTAATATTTTTATTCTATAGGTCTTTTTAGACTATATATGCCTTTTAAATGTACTTTTTATGTTTTTTAAAAAATGTTGTAAAAAATACACAAAAATGTGAATTTTTGTTTTCATATTTTTTATCTTTTTAAAAAATATTAATTATCCCACTTTCCTTATGCTGGTCGATGACCATAATAAAGATTTGGGTGATTGACTACTTAACAATTTATTGTTCTTACTTCCTGCCCTCAGATCTATTGTCCAGTTGTTCCCAGTCCATTTGATGTTTTTTCCCTTGAAGATGGGAGAGAACACCTGTGTGTTCAAGTCTTCCAGTATCTCATTAGCCAGATAATACCACATCCAAGAATTCACAGAATGGATTTACAATTATATCTCCTAGTACTTTGAAATGTAGTTCTTTGCCCAGGAGACAAAAACTCATATAAAGTAGCCAAGTGTTGGTGTATTTGAACATACTGCTGTGGAGGTGTTTTCTTAATACCGTGCATAAATTTAGCTCCATATCTGTCTAGCTGACTTTGGGATTTTGGCGGCTTGCCATTCTGTAACTATGTACTGGTTATATTGTCATAGAAACTACAATCAGAGTTGCTATATTTTTCTATTTGTAGTTGAAACATTTATTTCCCAACTTATAAAAATGGATTGAATTGCAACCACAGTTTGCTGACATTACATGAATGCAAAAGGGCTGCCAGCATGGGAACAAAACAGGATTGCTCAGTTAATGTTATATCCTGTCTTAGTTAATGTCTTCAAGTATTATGGCTACCATTTTGCATAGACCTTTAACATTTCCACAAATGGACGGACTTTATTCTGTTCATTGTGAAGGCCATCATGGTAGCCCACTGTTAATAGAAATAGAAATCTATTTTCTATTTTTAGACTGGAATAACAACCTTGGCAGAAAAGAGTGAAGCTGGACAATAGGAAGATAATGAAGTGAGCTCTGTCAAAGGCAAGTTTTCACTTCCTTACTATGGTTTTAGGTGATTATTTACTTTGGCATGCAAAGAACATGGTTGCCATAGTGACTGCTACAATACTTGATCCTTGCTACCTTTTCCACATAGAACACCTCTTTACAGAATCATTTACTAATATACTGGGTGAACTCCCTGACTTCAGAGTCATTCCAAAGGGAGAAGGAAACAGAAAATTCCACAGTGGCCGTTTCAGAAAGTCATTGAGTGTCAGTCTAGCATATGCATTTGAACTTGGATGAACTGGGCAAATTGAAAACCTCACTAGCACATCTCTTGTATAGCAGCAAGGAGCTGCTGAAAGCAAAGAAATAAAAGAAATAGAGACAGGATATTCTGTGTATTGATTTCTATCCAGAGTTACGGTTGCTGTTATTATTGTTGTTGGTGTTTTGCATTCTTAAACTTGAAAGGGGAATGATTAGCCTTGAGAATTTACATTTCACAGGGAGAATGTCTAAAAACAAGGGAAACTGTTGCATGTATGATAAAGTAAACTAATACAGAATTCTCTTTCTCATCAACATGATAAAGGCCAAGCCTAGCATCTTTCCAGTTGCCATCTGGGAAGGAGAATCAGGGAATGTTTACTCTCTGTGAAGAAATGCAAAAAGGAAGAAAGGCAAAACCTCTCAGGCTATTAACTTTGACCATTCTTTGTATTTGGTAGACACAAAGGTACTGAAGAGTCCATCCTACTGAAGTTATTGGGAAAAGGAAAACACTCTCTCTCCTGACCTCTCCATGTAAACACTGGTCCTTGAGGCATGGCCAAGGCTTGTTGGCCTAGTCTGCCATTTTGTCAAGAATGCCTTCCTGCTTCCAAGATCGAAGACAGGTTTAGGTTGTAGCATATCTATTTATATGCCATTAGTACAGTTCTTCTGGTGGGGGAAACTTGATTCATGTGAGTATAGTGCCAGTTAAAAATATGCAAATCATGAAAGTAAAATATTTTACTTAGCTATGAATAGATAATGATAGAACATTAGAAAAGGCTCTCTTACCCTAACTCTAAAGCTGCTCTCACAACTCCATAATGATTCAGATAAAGATTAAATACAGAGCAGACTTAGTTCTGAATACATTATGTAAAATCACTATTGATACACCAGGAAAGATTATAATATTATAAAACATTGTATTATCAGTTATAATTAGAAAATGGTAATCTTTTTGTTGGGAAAAAATTAAAATATTCTGCCTTGGCTAATGTTACTTTGCATGTTGTATTCGGAAAGCAACAACAGTAACAAAAAAGAAAATTGTGGCCTTTCCTGACAGCAGATAAAATATTTCCAGAATATATGTCCCGCAGCGTGTTCAAAAAGTCCCGATTTTCCAAAAGAAAAAAAAGATGCTGAATCATCAATTTTAAAAAGGACGCCATTAAAAAAAAATTTATTTCTCTGAAGTGTCATTCCCGATGTGGCCTTTAGAGGGCAGTGGTTTCCCTCCCTCCGTTCGACTCGCTCGCAGCGCCCGACGAAGGGCGAGGCTCCCTCCCCTCCTGCACGTGCGCATGCCGACATGCGATGTTTTTGTGACAGCCGTCCGGCGGCCTCGGGCGAGGGGGGGCTTTCCGGTGGCGGCAGCGCGGCGAGGAGAAGGCTCGGCCCTGGGCCAAGTGGCTCAGCTGTCAGAAGTTTTTTTTTTTTGACCTGCTTCTCTCGGGCACCACTCTCCCTGCAGCCATGTCGTGCAAGCCATTGTCAGCAACCTGGTCTGGGTGAGCCAAGGGGATGCAGGCGGGCATCCGGTTGGGAGAGGCTGGCGATGGGGGTGGCTTTTGAAAGGGTTGGGGGGCATTGGGGGAAGGCAATCGGGCTAAGGCTGCTTTGCAACCGCCAGCGAAGTTCCATCGAAACTTCTTGGTCCGCCCTCCCTGGCCCGGAGCAGACCATTCTCGGGAAAGCCGGGTTCTTCCTCCCTCCCTACCTTCTCTTCCCTTCCTCCCTTTCACCTCACTTCCCTCTTTCCTTCCCTCCCTTCTCTCCTTCCTTTCTTCCTTCCTTTGCCTCCCTCCCCTTTCCATCCTGTCAACTGTTCAGAGAGGGCTGTAAAAGCACCATTTATAGCACTCTTTTTTTTTACAGCTCAGGTGCTCCGAGCCCCCCCCCCACCCCCGGTCAATGGTGTCCCACTTTACCCATCTTAAAATCTGGTCACTTTAAATTAGACTAGACTTGGTTTATTATGATTATGGACTCAAAAAAAGGAAAAAAGGAGCAGCATAGCAAAACATTATGTAGTAGTAACAATTACAGCCTACAGCAAGTGGACACAGGATTATACATCAGGGTATACACCAGGGGTGTATAGAGGAGGTTCCACAAATCTACAGTGCCGTTTAGAACCAGTTCCAGCTCCCTCCCCCCGCCCGTCTGCACATCATCAAGATGAAGAGTAAGAGGAGGAAATCTGGGAGTTGATGTCCACAAGTCTTAAAGCTGTCAAGTTTGAACACCCCTGGAGGTTTTTTCCTAAAGGGTTAGGGGTGCAAGTGTCTTGTAACTTGACAGCTTTAAGACTTGTGTGCTTCAAATGCCAGAGTTTCTGAGCCAACATTTTGGTTGCTAAGCAAGACCATTGTTAAGTGAGCTTCATCACATTTTACAAGTTGGCCATGCCCACCAAGTCACATGACTGCCAAACCACTCCCACCCAGTCACATGGCCGGCAAGCTACTCCCACCCAGTCACATGGCCGGCAAGCCACTTCCACAAAGCAGGCCACACCTACAGAAGGTTCTAAAAAAAATTGAAACCCACCACTGGTATACACACAGTATAACAAAGTTTGGGGCACAAAATTGTCTTTGCCTTAAACAGGAAGTTTCCAGCATCCTAGCTAGCTCAGAAAAATTGACATTGTGTCAGTCATCTTATTGTCCACAATGGCCGAGGTCAGAGGTGGGATTCAGCAGGTTCTGACCAGTTCTGGAGAACCAGTAGCAGAAAATTTGAGTAGTTTGGAGAACCGATAAATACCATCTTTGACTGGCCTCGCCCCATCTATTCTCTTCCTCCCAAGTCCCAGCTGATTGGGAGGAAATGGGGATTTTGCAGTAACCTTCCCCTGGAGGTGGGAGGGAATGGAGATTTTACAGTATTCTTCTCCTGCCACACCCACCAAGCCATGCCCAGAGAACCAGTAGTAAAAAAAAATTGATTCCCACCACTGGTGAATCCCCCACTGAGAGTACACAAAGCACTTCCTGATCCATCATGGAATTAAATGAGGGACTGCTGGGCACTGTGGCTCCTACCACTTCTTTCCTTCACTGACATCTCTGGTCTCTATTCTCTCTTGCTACAAAAGGCGGTCCATAGCTGTGGGTACTAGACAACACTACAGCTAGTTGCTGTTTAATTGCAGAAGTACCCTATTTCTGAACGTCAGACAGGAGATCCTGAGCAAGAGTGGCCTTCATGCCCTGCTTTTGGATTTCATGTTCTTTTCTTAGGTAGAATCTTCCTTGTCATTGTCACAAACAGACTCCTGAACTAGATACAGTCATTAATCTGATTTGTCAGAGCATAAAGTGGGCAAACCCTTCAGATGGATTGTTTTTCATTTGCATTGTCAATATATGACAATGCAAATGAAGCACAATGTTTGAAAATTTTAAAGCAGCAGCATCTGAAAGGGTTGCCTACATCTGAACACATCTACATAAGTGTTCGTGGAGAACCAGTTCTCTCTGTTGTGTAGCAATGGCGCATTTAAATCCTTAGTATTTATTCAGGTTCTTTTAAGGTTTTTATGACCAGGTGATTTACTTTGTCAAAGACTAGCATTACCAAATTTTTTTTTTATTCACATTTTTTTTCTTTTAAGTCTTGTCTTGCACTCCCTTCCCCCCATTGTTGTAAGCCGCCCTGAGTCCCCTCAGGGAAAAGGGCGGCATATAAATGCTCATTAAAATCTAAATCTAAAAATCTAAAATGGATTTGGGGAGTATATTCCTGCAGAGAAAAGTAGCAGTCCTAGATGGAAGTCTGATTTAAATTACTTGAAGTGGAGAAGCCATTAAATATTAAAAATATATGTGTAATGTTTTTAAGAAGCACAATTTGGTATAAAGCCATGATGAGTTAGTCTGGAATAGATATTTTTGTCTTTTCATAACCACGCAATACTTATTCTTTCTTTCTCCTGCTTCTATTCATTCAGCCTTATGAAAAGTCACAGAAATTAATAACTGCCAAATTGCCAAATCTCCTGCTGTGCTTCAGTCTGTCACTGTATTGGTAAAGGAAGCCAGATAGAAACGTATATGTTTGACAATCATAGCAGCCACGGGCCAGAAACCTTGCTTGTGCAAACCCTATGGAAATATCTAGCAATTAAGCAAGAGTGAAACAATCTCAATCAGCTTAACTCAATAGTTTCATAACCATTTTAGGTGTTAATGGGGATACTAGTAGTACTGCACCCATACAGAATGAAGCCTCCAGTTTTGCAGGACTGGCAGACACAATGATTTTAAAGGGATAATGTGTGTGAACTTGCAAAATAGCAACACTAAATGGCAGCAAGGGAACGGAAACTAGACAGAACATCTTCCATTCCATCCACTCACTACTGCAAGATATCCCTTGTTATTAGTGCTATTAGATATGAGTGGGAATATCCAAGCAGCTTATAGAAAGCAAGAGATACAGAAAAGATCAAATCTTTGCTATCCTTTAGTGTTTCTTCGGGTTTCTATAATTTATATTGAATACAGCAGCCCTATCCACAATGTTCTCCAGCTTCTTGTGTCTATGAGCCGAGGTGGCGCAGTGGTTAGAGTGCAGCACTGCAGGCTACTTCAGCTGACTGCAGTTCTGCAATTTGGCTGTTCAAATCTCACCAGCTCAAGGTTGACTCAGCCTTTCATCTTTTCGAGGTGGGTAAAATGAGGACCCGCATTGTTGGGGGCAATATGCTGATTCTGTAAACCGCTTAGAGAGGGCTGAAAGCCCTATGAAGCGGTATATGTCTAACTGCTATTGCTATTGCTATTTTTTAAAGGCGGGAGAGGCCAATCACATATTGCAGTTATTTTCTAAGTGTGTTGTTTGGGCTCATGTCAGGGCCACAAGCATTATTGAAAATAAGAATGATGTTGAAAGCTTATTTTACTTTATTTTTTTTTTAATCTTTCATTTTACTTTTCATTATATTTTTCAGTCAGCCATATTTTCATATTCTTAAAGTTAGGTGATAAAGAGAGTTTAGCAGATGCCCTAAACTGGGTGTGTGGGAATACTGGCATGCCTCATATTGGAGGGCCCAGGTCTAAAATGAACTGTAAGGATGCCAATGACAACTTATTTTAAATGCATTTTTAAGAACTGGGCTGTAAAAACTCAGACCATCACTAGATGGCATCAGAGGGAAGCAGGAAAGACATTGAAGACATTGCTGCCAACAGGTGACCATCTGGATTTCTGTAGTTCAGAGCTAGAAGCAGCCAATCTTTATTCATCAAGTTGAGGATGTGATAAGGGACCTCCAAAGTCTCAGATACAAGTCCTTCTTTATTCTACCAATGAAAGCCTGACTAATGTAGAAACAAATAGAGAATGAATGCAGGGACCACCACCATAATGTCATGCATAGAACATAGCTACAGCACCATAACATCGTGCAACGTTTCTAAAGAAGTTGAGAGAATACATACATTTCCTGGGAACAACAGTTCATGAAAGCCCTTAAAAATGCCAAGTCACGCTTGGCAGTCTTTAAAAAATGCAGGCATATTTTAACATTTAAGGCATTGATCATTGTGTAGAGAAGTGGGCCTTTTTCTTTGCAGAAGTGAAACTGTTTAAAGACTAGTTTGCATTATAATGTTTAGTTAATTTTAGGTATGAGTGCGATAATAGTATTCATTTGCCTTTGGCAAACAATGTTACTGAAAAAGGATCAGACTGTGGAAAAGCATTAGCTTTCTATTATATTCTGCAAGGAAGTTTTGAATGTGAAAGAGCCTCTACCTAGTGTGTTTGTGTCCTCCATTGGTGATTTTTGACAAACAAAACAGAGTATTAAGGAAGCCACTTCTAAAAATCACCATTAAATTATTTTAGACAAACACAAAAACAAAGTGAATAAAGTAGATAGATGTTGATAGATGTATCTCGGGTATTCTGATTCTCTAGAAACAAATCTCTAAACATCAGTACAAATCTTTATATTACTACTATATTACAAGGATGAAGAAAAGGAAGAATAGCATAGTACCCAAACCTCAAGGCATCATTCTCCCGAAATTAATACAAGATTCTTGTGGAATATCAGTTACGATCAAAGGAGTCTGCCTCTTATAGACACTCTCTCTCTCTCTGTCTCTCTCTCTCTCTGTCTCTGTGTGTGTGTGTGCGTGCGTGCGTGTGCGTGTGTGTGGGCAATCTTACATGGGAAAAGTGTATGCAATCTTACACGGGAAAAGACCCAAATACAATATGTTGTATTCAAGTCTTTTTCCGTGTAAGATTGAGATTGTCTTGGCAATGTTTCGACGAGGTCTCTATCTCTATCTCTATCTCTATCTCTATCTCTATCTCCATCTCTATCTCTATCTCTATCTCTATCTCTATCTCTATCTCTATCTCTAATCTATATCTATCTATCTATCTATCTATCTATCTATCTATCTATCTATCATCTATCTATCTATCACACACACACACACACACACACACAGACACACACACATTAAAGTCACAACCCCTGGTATGCCCCAATTATGGGAGGAAGCTAACTGCTTCCATTCTCTGTCAATCGGCTCGTCACAAGAGTCCATCATGACAGAAATCCAATATTTTTACTGGTGCCTTTGTTCGTCTGCCTAATATGTAATATAGCCCAGGTTCGAATCCCAGTAAGGGTATGGCTAGCTGATGAGAGCTAAATAGCTTGAAATAGATCTATACTAGTCCCCCTTTATTTATTTATCAGCACAAATAAAACACACACACACACACACACACACACACACAAACATATATATATATGTTTGAGAGAGAGAGAGAGAGAGAGAGAGAGAGAGAGAGAGAGAGAGATACAGATACAGATACAGATATATAGATATAGATATATAGATATATAGATATAGATATAGATATAGATATAGATATAGATATAGATATAGATATAGATATAGATATAGATATAGATATAGATATATAGATATATAGATATATAGATATATAGATATATAGATATATAGATATATAGATATATAGATATAGATATAGATATAGATATAGATATAGATATAGATATATAGATATATAGATATATAGATATATAGATATATAGATATATAGATATATAGATATATAGATATATAGATATAGATATAGATATAGATATATAGATATATAGATATATAGATATATAGATATATAGATATATAGATATATAGATATATAGATATATAGATATATAGATATATAGATATATAGATATATAGATATATAGATATATAGATATATAGATATATCACACAATGTAATATGTACAAGACTTGGTTTAGCAGAAATGTTTCTGCTGTCTCTTGCCCCTGATCAGTATGATAAGAAAGTCACCATAATTGGTTCTGGTGAGAAGAACTCTGCATCCTGCATTTATGTTAAACACACATAACTTAAACAAACCACAGGCAGGTAATACAGCAACTGTGTTGCTTGGGAAGGGAGCCAGTTCACACAAATGAAGCCCCACAGCTTACAGTCATATGTGAATGCAAGTACTCATTTAGTATCCTGGGATCCAGATAATTTGACTGAATTCTTGCCTTTTTTTAACTTGCCAATCTAAAGAGGAAAAGCAAAATAGTGCTTCTGTATAAAGAGTATTCATTATGATAGCAATCTTTGTATGATATATTCATGCAAGCCTGGCTGAAATTAATAATATTCACCCGACGTAGAGTTGGAGCTGAACTGAATGAGGAACACTTTCCAAGGTTCCATTCAGGCATTTTTTTAAAAATCACTACTATCTCTTCTGTTGTGAGAAATACACCATTTCCAGAAGAGAAAATTTGTTTTCAGAACAGCAGCCCTTGTAGCAAGGGAAAATAAAAGGAAGAAATAAAGTAACTAAGGGGAGCTGTAAAATAACTGAGGACCCCTGCAGAATATTGAATGTTATTGAATATTTAAAGAAAATAAAAATGATGAGGAAAGAAGAAAATCCAAGACTCGTGGTGCATGACTGCTAAGAAACCAAGGATGAAATGAATTTGCAGAGCTTATCTTACAATGTCCTCAAGTTTAGTAAAGGGAAATAAGTGAAGAGAAAATTGTGCAGTAAGCAAAGAAAAATGACTAGTTATTCCAATTCTATTTGGAACAATGGGGGGAAAGCAGATAAGAAAGCAGCAGTGTGTGGAACTCTGACAAGGATAAAATATTCCAGGTTTTTTATTTCTCAATTCAGAGACATAACCTCATGTTAATAGCCTTGGATTCAGAAGAACCAAGTCATTTCTTGGCACAGTTATAAATTCGGCCTTTGCTTATTCTTTCAGTTTCAATTCCCCCTCTTTAAATTGGTCTATCACACTCTTTGGGATCATGTTGAGGGTTAAAAAGGATAACTCATTTTAAAGGACTTTGAAAATTAAAATCATCATATAAATGTGTATCAATATCAATGACAACTAAGAATTTGGATCCAGGAAAGTACCTAGGTGCAGAGAAACTGAAAGAGCAAACTTCATCGTTCAAATAAAGAAACTGAAGAGGACGACACACCTCTTCAGCTTACGCACTCCAAATCAATCAACCACCATTTCTCACTATGACTGTATCACAAGGGAAGGCTCTGTTAAAATATGCATCATGGGTAATCATTTTTCATGTTTTGTCTTTTGCCTGGGGGCTCCAGAACTGACCTTTTCAGAAGGGTGCTTCATTTCAAGGGATGCCTCTTGGAAGGACCACAAGGCCTGATACAGTCCTACTTCCAGCTCATGGACATGCTGAACATGCAAAAATAACTTCCAAGGGCTGCATTCTAGAACAGTTTCTCTCTTTCGAACGTTCCACAGAACAAACTCTTTTAAAATTTGTGGAAGTCAGGTGATTTGGAACTAAATTAATAAATAAAGCAAATAAGTTGCAATAAAGCCTCTGGCAATATGCGATCATGTGCTAAAGAGGGGAAGGAAAGCACAGGCAGGGATCTTGATAAATGTTGAGCTATTACGAGTTTGTCACTATTATTTATTTATGAACAGTTGGGGTGTGTTGTTACTGTCAATTGAGAAGCATGAGCAATAGGTAGACAGACTGCAGTAAGTCATATTAATTCAGTTATAAGGCAGAGCAAGTTGGTAAATGCACACAGTCTCGGATTCTCTTCTTCATTAAGTTAATGAGAGGACAAGCCTCAAATGGTACAACAGCATCAGCAAATTACATGGGGACAGGCTGGTAATCTGGACTGATGGCCTGTTACTATGCCAAGCACTTCTCTCCCTGTCTACTCTGATACAAATCTCAGTGAGCTGAAGGAGACTTACTCCTATTTGAGTATACAGTATACAAACTGCAGCTTCAGTGCAATTGGCTTTTAAGTTATTAACGGATAGGTTCAGGCACCCATTTACTAGTAGATGGTAAGAGTTTTGTAATTCCTACATATGAGGAAAGATACCCTCGGGTTGTCAGTTGTTCAAAATCAATCATCGCCTATTGAATGGCAGAGTAATTTAGTGACAGAACCTTAAAATAATACAACCTTCCTAAGATTTCATTTCTACAGCCTTTACTGAGTGAGCTAAACATTGAAAAATACCTCCTGGCAGACAGTAGCTATAAATATTTCTATAAAACTGGCCAAATCCCAAAGTTGTGTATGGCCTCCATGCTGCTTTTTCTCCCTCAAATCCTGGATTTCCCAAGGATGATGTTGCCAAATTTTATCTCTCATTGAAATAAGGGCAAAAAAAATAATTTGATTAATTTGCACCCAGCTCTATCCTGAATGATGCCAAATTGGTAATTCCACTTTAATTATAATTAATTTACAGTGGCTGTGGCATGAACAACAAAGTAGATACAAAGAAACAAACAATAGCTAATGGGCTTTTTAATGAGCCTTTTCACACATACATTTCAAAACCAACAACTTACTATATCTTTAATCCAAAAGCAAGTAAAAGGCAAATGAGCAGCCTCCCCCCACAATTAATTTCTCAGGCTCCTGATACATAATTTGATCAGTTCCTCATTAATCTACCCCATCAATCACTATTATTTTAAAATAAAATAAAAATATAGGATGTATGAGTCCATTCCAGGGAAGATTAAAATAGTGAGTAGCTGGTGGAATGGGCAAAGAGGAGGGAAAAGAAAAATGGAACTAAGAGTACAGAGAAAGTTTAAAGAAGACAGAGAAGGAGGTTTGGGAATAAATTTAAGTTGCTAAATAGCATCTACTGAAATGGAGCAAACATTTATAGCATTCCACTCCTCTTTACATCTTTTTTAATGAAGCCATAGCTAAAGAGTTAAAATCCACACCAAAGAAAGCGCAAGCATAGCAGTGACCATATGGCATGATTAAAAATTTTGGGAACTGCTGCAAATAAGCTATACTTCAACTGTTCTCATCTCTTGCTTGGCTGATAGCCATATTGGACATGGCTTTACGGCTAGGCTGCAAATCCACTGCCCAGGGAGCCTGCAAATCTGCTGCCTTGCAGCTGTATGATGGCTTTAATCAACAATTATGGAAGTGCTGAGAATGGAGCAATATTCTTCTCCCTGTATGGCTTCTGCAAATCCAAAAGGTGTCACTGACTTAATCAGCTTTTAAATATCTCTCTCTCTCTGCAAGATAAGATTGAGGCAGCTCTATAAAGAATATATTTCAATCTCAGTTCAAAGAAAAAAAGGGGAGGGGATGGAGTGTATGGAAAGAAACACATACATGCCCACAAATCAGTAATCAGCTATGTGCAGGAGTGGTAATGGGGTGGTAAGAACCACAAAGTTAATTGTCCATGGACATGGAATGATAGGGAGCTATGGTGCGTGGATTTATCTTCACTGCACAGGAAGAGACAGCAGAGGAAATTAAGGAGACCTGTTTCCAGGGATTAGGTTGGCAACCAGCCTTGAATGCTTTCTTATCCAGGCACCCACTAGCATTCTTTCAATGATAACATGATGGTGACCAAGATGTATAGGACAATTATAGAGATGTGATATGGAGGGAGGTAGTGAGCTGTGGCTTGTACAACTTGATTTCCACTGTTATGGGGGCAACAAACACTAAGAGACATTTCAGATGTTACAGCCACAGCATGGAGAATATTGTGATCACTGAGTTTGTTAATGCATTTATTTATTAAGAGGACATTGTACTAATTAATGCCATACAGATACAATACGATAACAGCACTAGATTCGGAGAGCATTAGGATGTCACAGTGCAGCCATGTACTGTAAATGCACGGTTCAGTGAATAACGGTTGTAATGCTGTTGCAATCAGCCATGCGTATTTATTGTACACCAACATCATGTTTTAAGGAAAGCACAAAGCAGCACGCTCTATGAAAGATTATCCAAAAGAAAAGGAAACACAGACTGAAGTCTGATATGGACAATCACTTCATCCCTTTCTAGTAGTCATAATCACCAATGTCACACAATGTTTGTATTCATCTTACTCTGCTTTGTATAGAGTAGTTCTCTTTTTGACATTTGCCTCTAGGTGTGTAGCTGATAATACGTTAGCTTACACGCATAGCATTCTGTTTGGATGAGTGCCATCCAATTATTATTCAGAAATAGTATCTGTTTAAGTATTACTAATGTATTAACGAATGCTCTTTGTACCAATTTCATTCACCCACTGAATCAAAGCTGAGGATATCAACCCAACACTGAATTTGTGGTCAGATTTCAAGTGTGCATTTTCAATGTTGAAGTCAACATCTCAATCACATTTAGCATTTAAAGTTGCCATGCTGTTTTTGTTCTTGCTTTAATATATGTCAGAGTTTTCTTGGCAGACTGGGCTGACACCGATTAAATAGGCATGGATTTTTATTAAGTGGTTTTATTGTAGAAAAGCAAAGATGCTACAGTACTGTGAAAAAAATCCAATGATTGCTGTGTATCAGACATGACCCCTATTTATAGTGAGATCTATCTTCAAATGCTTGTATATTTTTCTTCCATCCAAACTATATTATGGACTGAGGGAGTCTGTTGTTTAATGAGTTAATCCGATCTCAGGACTTTTTCCTTTTATTGACTGAGCAGCAACCTTCATGTTATAAATGCATAATTCATCAACTCCCTTTCTCAGACTGAACTCAAGCAAATCAGAACTGCTGTGGATATACTGTATTTAGGTCTTCTAATACTACTGGAGTAACTTCTGAATGGGCAAGCACTATTCATCAGACAGCAAGTTTACAACTACAGGTGCTTCACAGCTCCTGCTAGTTCAGCTGGTTGAAGCTATAACCACAGGGCCCTACTACTTGATGTGCCAGTGCGTGGACCAGAAGTTGTGGCAACCATAACTGATGCCCTTAGCACCACCTGCTTAGCCTACTGTAATGTGCTGTACTTGGGGACCCCCTTAAAGAATATATGGAAACTGCATTTGGTTCATCATCATGCATCAGCCTGCACACTTTCAGCTTACTAGCATTAGGAGCACCTAATATTAGTTTTGTGGACCATGTATTTGTTGCCAATTAGCTTTTGGGTCCAATATAAGATATTACTTTTTATCTATAAATTGTTCATGGTTTGACACCTGAATATCTTCACAACCACCTTCTCCAGCCAGTTTTGGCCCAACCAGCTAGATTTACCAGGGAGAGAGCTCTGCAAATGCCACACTTTCAGGTGGTTGAGCATGTGAGGCAAGGAGGCAGCCTCCCTGTGGAACTCAGACTTTGCTGTTCTTTTGAAGGCTGAATTGTTTTCAAGAGAGCTTTCCCTTGTTTTGTGTTGTTCCATTTTAACTTGATGCTGCCAGATTTTTAATCTCTGTATTGTTGTAGTGCTGTTAAGCTATTATTTTCGTATTTTATATTCTTTTTTTTTCTATGTGAGCTGCCAAGAGTCATTTTGATTGTGGCAGCATAGACAAATATTGAACAAACAAATGAATAAAGCTCTCCCCTGAAGCTACTAGACCATCTTCCCTTTTTTGGAGAGTTTATTGAAAAGATGGTGTAGCTACTTTTCTGTCTAATTGCTATCCAAAACTGTCTTAACTAAACCTCGTCCCAACTCTTGAACCAACTACTAACCCTAAGGAGTAATTCTCCCATTTTGTACATATTTATTTAGTCTCCAAACATTTCTCGTTACAAACAGAAAGTCTACCTTTACTTTGGTTATAACCAAATTCAGAACCAACATTGCGCTCTACATGGGGCTGCCCTTGAAGAGTGTCCAAAGACTTCAGTTAGTCCAGAACGCAGCCACGCGAGTGATTGTGGGTGCATCTAGGTACATCCACGTTACACCTATCCTCCGCAAGCTGCACTGGATGCCCATTGGTCTCCGGACACGCTTCAAGGTGCTAGTCGTTACTTATAAAGCCCTTCATGGCATCGGACCTGGGTACCTGAGAGACCGCCTGCTGCCAATTACCTCCCAAAGACCGATTCGATCGCACAGACTAGGCCTTCTCCGGATTCCATCTGCCAGCCAATGTCGGCTGGCGACCCCCGGGGGGAGAGTCTTCTCTGTTGCAGCTCCGGCCCTCTGGAACGAGCTCCCCGTGGAGATCCGGACCCTTACAACCCTCCAGGCCTTCCGTAAAGCCACTAAGTCCTGGCTGCTCTGGCAGGCCAGGGGCTGTTGAAATATCCAGCCCCACGGTAACTATGAATGTTGTTGTATTTTAAATTGTTGTCTGTCTTATTTATTCCCTTTCCCCTTTTTATTGTAAGCCGCCCGGAGTCCTCCGGGAGTGGGTGGCATACAAGACTAATAAACTATAAACTATAACTAACTATAACTATAACATTGAACTTATTTTACTCCTTGCATTAATGCAAAAATATAAATAGAATCATAGGATATGATTGGACTAAAAGACCTGCAAGATCCCTTCCAACTCTGTCATTCTGTTCTGTTCTGTTCTGCTGTATTCTATTCTATTCTATTCAGTTCTACAAACAAGAGAATGATTTTACATGACACTAACCTTTGAATTGAATGTGCTAGAATCTCTAGTAGTGTGAATGACAACCATTTTCCATAAAAATTTCTACAGTCCACCTTTACCTTTGGCAAGGATGCTCAGCCAGCTGCCCTACAAACTGTCTCACTTCTTGCAATTTGAATTCTCCTTGCTGGCTCTTCTACATCCTCGTCTTTGCCAGTTGTTAGATGCGCGTCCTGATCTGCTTCTCAGGAGCTACTGAAGATGGAACACTTTAGAAGAGCGTTGAATTGAACAGTTTGTTATCATCGCTTTAATTCATCTCATGTTGAGTTGCTTATATTCATCTAATTATTGGTATTGATATATTTGGTTTTGCTATTGTTTACTATCACTTATGTACTGTCTACTTGTCTTGTTGTAACTCTGATTATTTGTTGTTTTGTTTTATTTACATTGGTTGCGAAATTGTTGTCAAAACTGATCTAAGTTTATACTGATGCAGCAATAAACAATAGAATAAATGAATTGATGTTCTAAGATAGCATGAACCATTTTTACTGGGGAGGGAATAAAGGTTGTTATGCATTGGTCACATTACACATACAGGTGAAACTCAAAAAATTAGAATATCGTGCAAAAGTTCATTTATTTCAGTAATGCAAACTTAAAAGGTGAAACTAATATATGAGATAAGACTTATTACATGCAAAGCAAGATAGTTCAAGCTGTGATTTGTCATAATTGTGATGATTATGGCATACAGCTCATGAAAACTCCAAATCCACCATCTCAGAAAATTAGAATATTACCTGCAATCCAGTGGTGGGCTTCAAAAAAATTTCGAACCTACTCTGTGGGTGTAGCCTCCTTTGTGGGAGTGGCTTGCCGGCCATGTGTTCTCTCTCTCTCTCTCTCGCTCTCTCTCTCTCTCTCTCTCTCTCTCTCTCTCTTTCTCTCTTTCCTTCCTTTTGTCTCTCTGTCCCTTTTTCCTTTTTTTCTTTCATCTCTCACTTTTCTTTCTTTTTTCTTTTTTTCTTTATTTATTTCTTCCTTTCTTTCTCTTTCTGTCTGTCTGTGTGTGTGTGTGTGTGTGTGTGTGTCAGTGGTGGGTTTCAAAATTTTTTGGAACCTCTTCTGTAGGTGTGGCCTGCTTTCTGGGTCCACTGGTGGAACCTCTTCTAACCGGTTCAGTAGATTTGACGAACCGGTTCTACTGAACTGGTGCAAACTGGTAGGAACCCACCTCTGCTGCAATCAATAAAACAAGGATTGTACATAGAACAATATCAGACCTCTGAAAAGTATAAGCATGCATATGTATTCAGTACTTGGTTTGGGCCCCTTTTGCAACAATTACTGTCTCAATGTGGCGTGGCATGAAAGCTATCAGCCTGTGGCACTGCTGAGGTGTTAGGGAAGACCAGTGTGCTTCAATAGAGGCCTTCAGCTCTTCTGCATTGTTCGGTCTCATGTCTCTCATCTTTCTCTTGGCAATGCCCCATAGATTCTCTATGGGGTTCAGGTCAGGTGAGTTTGCTGGCCAATCAAGCACAGTAATCCAACAGTCATTGAACCAGGTTTTGGTGCTTTTGGCAAAAGTTGCTCTCATCATAAAAGAGGACTTTGGACCACTGAGCAACAGGACTTTGGACGAGAGAATCTATGGGGCATTGCCAAGAGAAAGATGAGAGACATGAGACCGAACAATGCAGAAGAGCTGAAGGCCGCTATTGAAGCAGCCTGGTCTCCCATAACACCTCAGCAGTGCTACAGGCTGATAGCTTCCATGCCATGCCACATTGAGGCAGTAATTGCTGCAAAAGGGGCCCAAACCAAGTACTGATTACATATGCATGCTTATACTTTTCAGAGGTCCAATATTGTTCTGTGTACAATCCTTGTTTTATTGATTGCAGGTAATATTCTAATTTTCTAAGATGGTGGATTTGGGGTTTTCATGAGCTGTAGCCATAATCATCACAATTATGACAAATCACGGCTTGAACTATCTTGCTTTGCATGTAATGAGTCTTATTTCATATATTAGTTTCACCTTTTAAGTTGCATTACTGAAATAAATGAAATTTTGCACGATATTCTAATTTTTTGAGTTTCACCTGTATGGGGGATGTTCAGAGGTGGTATTCAGCCAGTTCTGGAGAACTGATAGCGGAGATTTTGAGTAGTTCGGAAAACCAGCAAATAGGGTGGTGCAGCCCTTGGTGCCTCTCTGCCTCCCAGCTTATCTTCTTTTTTTGCCCTGAACAGGAGAATGAAGCTGGAAAGCAGGTTAGTGAGGTGAGGGGGGAATGAGGGGGGAAAGAGCTGAGGTGGCGCAGTGGTTAGAGTGCTGTACTGCAGCCACTTCAGCTGACTGTTATCTGCAGTTCAGCGGTTCAAATCTCACCGGCTCAGGGTTGACTCAGCCTTCCATCCTTCCGAGGTGGATGAAATGAGGACCCAGACTGTGGGGGCGATATGCTGACTCTGTAAACCGCTTAGAGAGAGCTGAAAGCCCTATGAAGAGGTATATAAATAAGTCTAACTGTTATTGCTATTGCTATGGGGATTTTGCAGTAACCTTCCACTGTCACATCCACAAAGCCATACCCACAAAGCCACGCCCATAGAACCGATACTAAAAAAAATTGAATCCTACCACTGGTGAAGCTGCATTTTCACAAGGACCTTTTAGGGTTTTGTTTGTTTGTTTGTTTGTTTATCTGTGAAGTTCCCATGTTGGGGCTTGTAGAATTATTTCTGCTCTGTGACAGAATGGTATGAAATACTGATTATAAATGATCCTGGTTGCATATTGCCAAACCCAATTTTAACTCTACTAGTAATTATTCCTGTTACAGATTATCATGAAGCCGCTAAATTGGACTGTGTTTTTTTTTAAAAAAATGCCAAGACAACATAAATTTACATGTATACATTTACTTTAGCTTTGCATGATTTTCTAGAACAAAAATAATGTCTATGAAAAAATGATTTCATCTGGATCTAAAAGAGGAATGCCTGGTGAAGCAGCTAGTCATACATATGCAGGTTCAAGGGAATAAAAAGTGCCGTCTACTGTGGAAAGTCATTCTGCACATGTTGCAAATGAAAAGAAAAATAGGGAAGAAAATAAACTGGCAAGAACAAGCCAAGTGTCACTTTGGAAATTAATTGAAGAAATCCTGTACGAAACATCAGAAGACAAATAGCTTAGAATGCCGGCCATAACCGTTCTATGGAAGACTTAATAAATGGGAAAGGGAAAATATGCCTCCAGCTAATTAAAAGCATGATGGAACTAATCTGTCTAGGAGGCCATTCTCAGATAGCGACTGTAGGTTTCTTCCAACAATGGTACATCTTCTGGAAAAAATGTGTGTGTCTGTGTGTCAGTTCTCAGTACACAGAGAACATTTTATCATTCAAAGATTAAAGGCTTCCTTATTTAATTCAAATTAGGAAGCTAAAGGCTTAATTTTTACATTCTCCACTGATTGTTTGAAGCACTAACACATTATAATTTGAATGACACTAAATACAGCCGAGTGCCTCCATTCTAGCATAATGTCCTGACACCAGCAAGAACATGCTTGGCTGACATAATGTCCTTCTTCTTATCTCCATGCCAAAAAGAGAAGAAAGTTCCAATCTTTAGAAAGGATTACTAAAAATGTCTTAGGGCCTCCTGAAATGCAGAGGATGACCCCAAAATTGATATATGTTGTGAAAATTTTAAGTATTGAGTAAGCTCTGCAGCACTTTCTCAACCCCAGGGAAGCAGCAGCTATTATTTGCAGGGTTTCAGCACAATATAATGATACTTTTATTCTGATGCATTAGTCGTTGCTTTCTTCTGAAGCAAACAACAACAGCTGGAAAAACATCGCTGCAGGAATGGTTTCTTTGAGATTATATAATCTTTTTGTTAGTAAGTTTTTAAAAAAACAACCTCTAGCTAAATCAAATACTCCAGATATGACAAACCCACAACAGGACAAGTAAGCTATTCAATTCAAGTTTACATGAGCGGTATTCTCAAACGGCATATTCAGGACACTGATTTTCAAATCAACCTACGTCTGTTTCCTAGCTTTGCAAGCATGGGGAGGCTTTTCAGCTGGAAGAATGCCAGCCACCTTTCATCTATTAGAGTCTTGAAAATTTTCAGAAGGATTTTCATGTTCCCCAGGCTGGATGCACTTCCTTCTGTTTTGTTGGCATGCAACAAAATATTCCTTTGCCTCAGTGTCATTGGGGAAGAGCTTGGTGGAATCCATGAGGCTCATGTTCTTTGATTACCTTTTACAAGGCCTTTAGACAATGGTTATTTATCCTATCCTGAAAAAAATCCTTGGCAGAAAACATGACCTCTACTTGTTTCTCCACTTGTTTGGCCATTACTCAGTTGTATCCTTTTGGACTGGCCAATTTGGTGCTCTGGTATGGAGTATCCATTTCTCCTTCTGCTAAGAAATTTCATATTAATTTTATTTCTTTTTAAACCTATGCATCTTCATTTTTACTCCCTTTACCTTTTTCTGGTGGCTAGCCTTATGACCACAATAAAGATTTGATTTGATTATGATACAGGAAGAATTTACTTTTTTATTTCTTCATTCATACCCCAACAGTACAGCAATACTGGCAGCTATTGTAATATCCATTCTCCAAAGGTCCACACAAATGAGTGTATCAATAGAATGGAATGGAATGGAATTTATTATTTATATGCCGCCCTTCTCCGGGAGGACTCAGGGCGGCGAACAATCCAAAAAGGGAAAGGGGAACATCAAAACGAAATACAAATAATAAAAATAAGCAACAGTCGCACAACCATACATGTCGAGAGGGGAGGGAACTCATCACCCCCAGGCCTGCCGGCAAAGCCAGGTTTTGACGGCTTTTCAGAAGGCCTGGAGAGAGGTGAGGGTCCGAATCCCTGCGGGGAGTTCATTCCAAAGGGCCGGAGCTGCCACAGAGAAGGCCCTTCCCCGGGTAGTAGCCAGATGGCATTGGCTAGTAGATGGAACCCGGAGGAGGCCAACCCTGTGAGATCTAATGGGTCTGTGGGAGGTAATTGGCAGCAGGCGGTCTCTCAAGTACCCAGATCCAATACCATGAAGGGCTTTACAAGTTACGACTAGCACCTTGAAGCGTATCCGGAGACTGATCGGTAACCAGTGCAGCTCACGGAGGATAGGTGTAACGTGGGTGTACCGAGGTGCACCCACGATCGCTCGTGCGGCTGCGTTCTGGACGAGTTGAAGTCTTCGAATACTCTTCAAGGGCTGCCCCATGTAGAGCGCATTGCAGTAGAAGAAAATAGAAGAAAATATTTGTCGCTCAGAGTTGAACTGTGAGTCCTTTGTGCATTCTAACAGAGATGGTATTCTGCCGGTTTGCCCCTGTTTGGGCGAACCAGTAGCGGCAGCGGCAGGAGGCTCCATCCACCCAGACATCATCATGGATGCTCTGCACATGGGCAGAAGAGAAGCACCACGCACTCCCGGTTCCGAACCAATAGCAAAGATAAGAGGAAACCATTACTGCATTCTAAGCTTAGCTGGTTTTCTTGCAGATGTTTCATTACCCAATTAGGCAACATCATCAGTGATAGAATCAGTGGGGTTTGTATCTATTCCAAGTATAACAGTGTCAATAGACATTGGTAGCAATTGGAGATTGAAAACACCATTCAATAAAGCTCCATATGACAGCAAATCTGGCAACTCCTTCTTTCTTCGCTGGATTGCAGCCAAATATAGTTGCAAGGAAAAAGAGGCTTTTGAAGTTATGGACCAGCTGGGTGGGAAGCTGTAATGTTTAACTTCCACATGTCAAATAAGATCTTTGAAGCCTGCTTAGAACTGAAGTTTTCAGTATATTGTATTCTCCTCCAATGATCAGCTATGCAAGCAAAACTAGATATTTCCTGAGTGCAACAGGAACAAGAATCTATTGCTAAGATGCATCCATGCAACTTTCTATTCAAGTAAGTAAGAGGTATACTGTAACTGCTTTTTTAGCCCAAATTAACACATGTATACTGTATACTTGTATACTGACTGCAGAAAGGAAAAAAGACATACTTCACTCATAATTAAGATTCCTCTGTAACCTTCCCCCCCTCCCCTGAATCTGAAAAAAAGTAACATATGCTGTGCTAGGAGACGAATAATATTTATTAGATAAAATTCAGTGGCAGTAGTTATAGCGATAACATTTATTAACTACATAGTTTGGACCAGCAGCATTTTCAGTTTTTGAGATGCCCAAAATATTAGAATAGTTAAAAAGTCTAAACTAAACTAAAATTCTTCAATCAGTTTCTTTAGATATTAGTTATGAATAAATCAATTCCGTATGCCGATGTTAAGGTTCCTATGTTACCAGACAATGGAAAAGTATCTTAACTCCTATATCTAGAGTGGCAATGGACCTTAAAATACAATTTATACAACAAATAATATTTAGAATTTATTGGACTTCATTCTACTTGCATAGAAAAGGATTCTCTAGGATAGCATTTTACTGGAGATAAAATAAGGACAATTCTCTTTTGAAATAAATGCTTTTACAATGTCTTATACTTACTAACTTTTAGGGGAAAGTAGTAGATTATATCAATTTTTGTTATATACTTGGGAAGGACTCAATCAATGGATTAAAATGCCAAATCCAGTCTAAATATCTGATTGATTGTATAATCAAGCATAATCATTCTTCTTATTATAATGGAGAATAATATAATAACGTATCAAATATCCTCTAGTAATGTTCCATCTTTAAGGCTATCAGGAATAGTACCAGGGAAGGGACAATATAATGTATAAAGGAAAGCTGTTCCATATGACCAGAGCCATAAGCCAGATATAATGTCTCAGAAGTGGGGAATAACCAACCTGAATTCTCCAGGGTCAATCTTATGAGTCATCTGGCTAGAAGAGGCAGTCCAAAAGCAATTTTCCCTTTTCCTAGTGCCATCTACTAATCCTAGATTTAAATGCTTTCGTGTCCTCTTTGAAAGGCAGGCTCAGGAGTATATGAGATGGTTCAACTTACCCCAAGGACACCAGGTTGGGGAAAGCTAAGCTGAGAAATAAATAAGATATGGAAGGAAATATTGGCACTATTGTCCTCTTCCTTTCCCCCCTTCCCATTAGACAGAATGCCCTTCTGAAAATTCATGTTCCTTTCCCATAGAAGTCAACCAGAATGTTTTTTACTGGTATACTCTTATAGTATGCCATAGCCTCCTAGAGTAACAAAAGGGAAAAGGGCATTTATTATCAATTCTCTGCTTAGATTCCTGTGCTTTTGGGCATGCTGGCTGAGGAATTCTGGGAGTCAAAGTCCACATATCATAAAATTATCAAGTTTGAAAAACACCAGGGTACAGGAACTAGACCTGTGGGCTGCCATGTTTTATAATTGATGTGCAGAAAAGTTACTTTTGGTGCAAGTACAGGAACTGCTTTCTAAAAATTCTGTCCTCAACTTTTCCTCCTATTATTACTATCAGTTTTCTTTCGGATGAGTTTACATTCTTTGATTGTCCTTTAAGTCTAGCAAAATGGAAGGGAACCATGGCTATGTCACATAAAGCAAACTATTGTGAACAATATTTTTTTCAGTTTCCTTTTTCTCCCTTTCTGTCTCTCTCCCATTGTGTGTGTGGTGGGGGGGAGGGATTGACAGAAGTCTTCAGGAGATTGAATTTGTGGCAAACTCCACCGTCATCTTTGCACCTCCGAACAAACAATCTGCCATTGGCATTAACAGTCTGATCAGATCTGAGGTTGCAGAGGTGCAAGTCCAGAGAAATGCTTTACACGGAGAACAGAGGTGTCATTGTACTCACCCATCTTGAAAGGCATCTGTTTTCAAAGTGACTTAAGTTTGGGTTGCTGCAGGGTAGAAACAGGGCTTGTGTTTCACCTCTGTGTGTATTTGTTTTTCCCTTTCGGTTTCTTTTTTAATAAAATCTAACAAAGGATGAGTGAAAGGCATTTTCAAGCTTCTCACACCAAGTTATGTATAAAAATAATAAAGGCAGGATTTTTTTTTAAAAAAGACACCCTTTAAAAATATTGCCAGGGGACCACCTGTAGACCATTCTAAGGAATCTATGCCTTCAACCACCAGAGATCATAAAAGTCAAATCCACTTAAATCAAATCATAGCAACATTAGATAATCTGGGAATTATATATCACATTTGAGATTGCTGAGTTCTCATGTTATTATTCTAGCTTCTTTCTCATACTGCTGCAGGATCTAGGTAGACCTGGAAAAGAAGGTCAAATCCTGCCCTTTGGGATATCGTGTTTGCTTCTGTCAAAAACGTGGTTGAATGTGATGATCAGAGAAGTTGACACAACTTCGATTGAGTGTTTTCTATTATAGTGCCAAGTTCTAAATATCCTACTGGATGATGATGATGAAATGAATTAGGAAATGATCAGAATGCAAGGGAGATCATACAGAACTCTTAATATTTTATTTCATTGTGACATATTTGTGAGATACTTCAAGGATAAAAAATATATTTGTTCTTATCAATACCTAAGATTTGGCATTTTGATCTGTAGAGATTCAGGGCCCCTTCTGGTTGGTTTTAGAAAGGATTTAGACAAGATGCTTAGGAATAGATCTTCTGTCTTAACTTTTGCCCCAATAGAGTTTAATGAACAGTTTTCAAAAATCATTTAATTAGGTATGAACCTTTTGATATAGAATGTTTTAATCACTCTGTTGTAATCATTGCTGGGGCAGAAATGGGGAGTGTGACCCCGTTGAATACTATCAGTCATGACATTCTTCTGGAGAGATTCTATAAATTCAGAGTGGGTAGAACAGCAGTCACCAGAAGATGGTGCTGGAGGATCTTTGTTCAATTCTGCAGAGATGATCCAAATGCACTTTTACTTTTACCCATCTCTATCACAAGAGGCAGAAATGTTCTCTCTGCAAGACAGTGCCTTTTGCCAATTTAGGCTGGCATGTCAGCATTAATGCTATATGGATAGAGCTAACTCTCTAACTTCATGTTTAAATTACTTCAAGCCTTTAATGTAACCTTGAACTGACCTTGAAGATAATCTGAAAATTGCAGTTAGTATAAAATATTGCAGCAAAACTCTTGACAGGAGTTGAGCATTATGACTACATTATATGACCAACATTTTACACAGACCATTTTTGTCATCTTTGGTGGCTCCCAGTTCACTCCCAGGCTCAATTCCAGATGCCATGAAGCTTCCATGGCTGGAATATCAGTGTTTGTATTAATGCTTCCTCACATTTACCTATTACAAGTAGGTGGTCTAAGGTCCTCTTGAGACACACTCTGGGTGTCTTCCCATGTTAAAGATGGTTACTTTGGTATCATCCAGTCTGCAAGACTGAAAAAGAAGCTATCCCCTTAATAAATACCCCACTACACTTGGAAATATATAGTAGTGCAGGATCCAAACTGAGTTGGTCACTGGGACCAGCTTGGAAGACTAAATCTCTGGTCCTGGTGACCAATCCAGATTGGATCCTGCAACATTATCCTGGGACTCATATTTTTGCATTCATTTGTGATATGTAATAGTGGTATTTCTTCCAGTAGAAAACACTGGCTTGGTGGGAAGTGAATTGAAACATCTAGAAATGTCTATCTGTTGTTTTGCCAGGAAATAGACACACAGATACAGGAAAATAAGTATTCAAGAGACCAGTGCATGAGACAATCAGGGCCTATTCCATTTAGGAAAGTTGAAGAACAGATAAAGTTGATCTTGAAAAAGTCCCCTAAGGGAAATGGTACATAAAACTGAACAAAATGGAAAAAAAACTATGAAGATACTCCTCTTAATTGACTTCAGACAAATACCTGAAAGAAATTGAAGACAAGGTGAATAGTGTCAAAACTTAGCAATATCTTCAGATTGAATCCATCAAGGAGGAACAAAAGGGTTAAGATTAGCAGCACAAGAACAAGCACCAGAAACAAATGCCACAATAATTATTATTTTTAAAAAAAATACATAGTGGAAGTAATTGTAGATTATGTAAAGAGTAATACAAGAGTGTATCAGAATTGCCTAGACAGATTGAAGATAAAAAATGATACAATGGAAATTGTGTAAAATATATGGATTTGATACCCCCCAAAATGGTATGACTATAATAATTATAACGCTCCAGGATAACCATTATTTTTTTTGTGGGATTTCTGAATTCAGAAAGAGCACAACACATTGGATATAACATTAGGTTTGGTGTTTTTTTAAAGCAAGTTTTACTTATAGAAGTGCAGGATCAATTGATGGCAGAGTAGTTCAAATTTATCTGGAAAAGATTGTAAAACATCAGGATTTAGCATCTGAAATGCAGAGCTTATGGCACAAAGCAGCAAACCATTTACCTGCCTGCTGAGAAGGAAGGGGAAGGAAGGGAACGGAAGGAGGAAGATTTGTGATGCTCCCTGACAGCTTCCCCAAGGAAACTCAATGGACAAGCCAGCAGGAAGTCAAAAGTTGCTCCCATTCTCACTGGGTTTTGGGATTTTTTTGCCTACCCATGGTCATTCTGTTCCTCTGTTCAGGTAAGGAAATATCTTTGAAATGATGACCCAATGGGGGACACATGTCTAGTGTATTAAGAAAAGCTAGATTTAAAACTGGAGTAGGAAATATCAATAACCTGCATTATGCTGATGACACTACCCTGATAGCTAAAAATACAAAGGATCTGCAAACTCTAATGATAAAAGTCAAGGAACAAGGTGGGAAAAACCAGGACTAATGTTAACTATAAATAAGTAAACTAGTGACAACAGGTAGAACAACCAATCTTAGAGTTGGCAATAATATTTGAAGGTATCAAAATGGTAGATAGCTTCTGCTTTTTAGGTCAAATATCAAAAGTAAAGGAACAAGCAGTCAAGAAATTAGCTTCAAACTAGCATTTTATAGAGCATCCATAAAGCCCTTGGAAAACATAATTAAATCCTATGAAGTGTCTATACCTATAAAGATCAGAATCATGCAAACCATGGTTTTTGGTATGGCACCCTATGGAAGTGAAAGTTTGATTTTGAAAAAGCAGGATAGGATGAGTATCAACACTTTTGAACATTGGTGTTGGAGACGACTCTTGAGAATATCATGGACAGCCAAGAAAATAAATCAATAAATGAACCATCAAACAAATCAACTCAGAGTTTTCACTCAATGCATTAATGACCAGGCTTAAAATATCTTACTTCAGAAACATCATGCAAAGGCTTAATGCTAGGAAAACTGGAAGGAAAAAATAGAAGAGGATAACTAGCAGTAAGGTAGAGAGGCTCAGCTACAGTGCTGATGTGCGCACCATTGGAACATCCAAAAGACCAGGTTAGAGATAGTTTGACTTGAAGGAACCATCACTTTTACTTTGCTATGAACTTAATTTGCATAGTTGTTGCTTTATTCCCATCCTATTGTTGGAATGCAGGGAATAATTGGTGATAGTGTATATATTTACCATTAAGACTGATTGAAGCTCAGCTAGCAAGTGGCGGTATGAGCAAAATCATTCTTTATCAGGGATTTCAAGATAAATATTATCTTTCCCATTAGCTTGTTTCTTCTTTTGGCCACTTCATTTTGCATCCTTATCACTCTAGTTTGTCAAATAACTCAAAACGTAAAGTAATCTAGTGGCAAATCTTATAGCTGACTGAAAATATTTTATAAATTTGTTTAGCTAGGCAAAGAGCTAGTTAAGTCTGACTATTTTGTCCTCAATGGGGAAGGAAGGATAGAGCACTTTTAACAGATCCCCAGCTGAAAGACTGTACATCAAGATGCTCTGCAATGAAGCACCATAAATCTTCATGAAATAACATTTTGAAATAAAATTACATTGTTTATCTGCTGCTCCACTGGTTTTGCCTGTATGATAATGTCTCATACGTTATAATGTGTGATTGGATGAATAATGCATTTTTAAAATCCTGAATCTTGACAAAGTACTTAACTATGTAAGTAGCTATGCTCAACAAGCTCTGTGTAATGAATGCTGTTGGGTACCAGCTATCTATCTTGTCTGCAAATAAATACAGTAATACTTTAACCCAGGTTACAGGATGCAATTTCACAGCCCCTGTCACCTTAGAAACAAAATAGCTTACTAAACAAAAACGCAAGTATTCAAGGGGAATAAAAATATAGTGGAATAGAAGTTTACACTAGAATAGCAAATTCCACTTAATCCATATCCAGTTTTATTTAAGAAATCTATCTTGTTAGAGGAAAGTAACAGTAATGGATGCCATAGCCTTTTTATTTGGTAAATGTAGCTCTCTTATAATGGCCCCATAGATACCACAAATTAAAGATAGGAATGCTGGCATCCCATCCCTCTCTATGAAAGAGCTTAGTTCTTCCACTGAAGTCCATGAAATTTGGAACTTCTGAACTCAGACTGAAATTGAGGGAAGCTTTGGTTTCATTTAGGAAGGAAGCCAAATCTCCCATTTAACCAATATTTTCCCTGATTGCTGTTCTATGACACAGGATGCATCACTTTCTAGGCTCTATTAAAACTTCCCAATGCACGTTTTTTTCCCCCTAGGCATTCAACATTTAATTACAAGTCAATGCTATATTTCAGGCTTCAAAGGATTAACACAGGAAGATTTACAAAAGATTAAAAGGTTTTTTCTGTCTTTAAAAGAGATTATTTAGATCATTCAAGGGCCCAAACAAGCTTATAAGTACAGAACTAACAAAGCCATAGGAAGCACATTGTCCCTAGGATTGCTTCTGCCCTCTTGGTCTTCAAGATAAGTGTTTTTCTCTTATTTTTACTAAACTTTTTAATAAATCCTTGCAAAAATATGCTTCTTCAAAATTGCTTATTATTTTGTAGGGAGTTTTTTTCCCCAGGATTCCCGGTAAATGTGAGTTCGGGAAAAATTGCTTGTTGTATCAGTGTTTCAGAAATTAAAGCCACCTTAGACTGGTTGCTGGAGAGCTTATCTGTTTATTTATTAGATTTATCTGCTGCCTTTCTTCCAAAAAGCTTGAGTGGCATTAAACCTTTGGGCACATTCCCAAAACTCTGAGCACCTGCAGTGCCTCGCTTCAATTAGTATTGTTCTCCACAGTCCATAACATTGTCAAGATTAAGTTTCATTTCAATGTCAGGACTCCTTTTATTCTTGCAACCGAAGGATGATATGTACTGTAGTTCAGGATGTGTGAGGGTAGAATGAACTATGTGAACTTGTTGAGCTCACCATCATCCTGATGAGACTCATGATGCTTTTAAAAATATCACCAGTTGCCTTTACAATACACACTTTTAAAGAAGCCTGTCAGAAGACAGAAATTAAATTTTATCTTTTTACCCTGACAGCTGTCCTCTGCCGTCTGGCTGGCTAGCAAAATGGTTCTCTTTGGGGCAGAGAGGAGAGAGATTCAGGAAGACGTGGGGTGAAATCCCAGAGCCAGGATGAAGAGATCCCACTATCGTTGAAAATTCACTCACCAGAAGCTCCAGGGGAAACGCTGCTAAACTGCATCGCAGCATTTTTTCAAGACAGCAGCTAAGCCAAAAGTTAATTGGCTCAGCTTGGAAAAATCATTGGAAGACCCCTAGTACTATGGGGACTTAGGTATAACCCTGGGGCAACTCACTGACATCTCAGAAGAGACAGGAGATTGGCTGGCCCCAAGTCACTTGCAAAGTTAACCATTGAATATGTGTGAGAAATTTGGTGGCTTATTTCTCTTAATTTGTCAAGGGGGAAGGAGAAAATTGTCAACAGCTTCTCAAGTGTGGAAGCTGAAGGGTAGGTCTTCTCTCAGGATGCCATTCTTTGGAATTTAATTGACGTGTGGAAAGCCGGGAAGCTAAGGATATGCTGGACGGAGAGCTTCACAATGAGAAGCAAGCCTTTAACCATATCATGACTTCTCCTTGAGAAATTATTAAGCAAATAGAAAGAGAACTGATAGAGGGGGAAAATGCAAGGGATTTTTTTTCTGTCTGTCACAGATTTAAACTGTTGCCCTCTGCTTAAAGACATACCCCTGTCTGTGTTCCATGATCTTTTCCTTCAAAGGAAGACAAGTCTTGGGCAAAATTGGGCTTGAAGCATCCCACTACTTGAGGAAGTCACAAACTATCTGTCTGCCAGATGTCAAATGTCAGAGAGGCTGTAGGCGAAACCATATTTGTTTCAAATGTGATTTAAATCACAGAGCATTTTTTCAAGGCTCGTTTGTACCACGCTGAGGAGCGGTCGGTCTTGTTTGAGATATATTCCTTTCTGCAAATATCTCTGGCAGAAGCTTCCATATCTAAATATACCAAAAGAGAGTTAAGCTCTAATGTTGCATATTTATATTCTATCATTCAAGATAAGTAAACAAGAGGTTGTCTCTACACTCATACCATTAAAAAGAAAAAAAAGAGAAAAAAGTTCAGGACTATTTCAAAACTGTTCAAGCGATTGCTGTTCTTTTCATTTCTCTGCTGGCACAAAACAAACAATTCTTTCAAATAACTCATAAAAATAAAATAAACCCAGCAGATATTACACTGAATGTCAGCCTTCAATTCTAGTATCAGCCAGGAATGAATGTTTACGGCTAATGCTATAAACCACAGAAAATATGATTTTGTAGTGGAAACATTGATAGCCCCTTAACTGTAATAGCGCCCATCGGCATCAATGTAATTAAAGGGAGCATAACAACTATTAGTCATCTTAATCCATATGCGCATTCCTTGTTTAGCACAATAAAAATTATAAAGCAGGTTTGGCACTTAATTAGGAGGCCTGGGAATTGATGTCTAACTGTATTTCATTTATTTTAAATGCCTTTGCCTAAATTTAATTTCTCTTTTATATCTAAGCCTATGTGTAATGTGGTTGTACACCTATTATAGGAATATAAATTAAATCCCTGAAGGATGTTGCTAAAGTATTGTTAAAAAGTAAACATGCAAAGCATGATGCTTTCTTAGGCAGAGAAAATTAATATGCTACAGCATTTTCCTGAACAAGAGCCTTTTCCCAAGGTTAATTATACATTCTGAAGCTGCTTTTTATATATTTTAAGCAGTGGAAAATAGCTTAACTCAAGAGCAGCCTTTCCTACCTGTGCTCTTGAACAGGTGAAAGTACAGATCCCATCAATTCCAGACAGATATTTTACAACCGGAGTGCATGAGGTTGGGGAAGGTTACTCGAATACAACATTTTCCAACCTTGGCCTTTCAAGGGATCACTGAATAATCACTGAAAAATTCAGACAACCACCCCTTAAAACAGAGATCAGCAATATGGCCTGTTATCCAGGTAGTTGCCAGAGATCTCAACATTAAATTAAAATTATATTTTTTTTATAAAAATAACAAAAGATCACCAAATCTCAGAGTCCTACAAACCTTTTGTTTTGTCCAAGGCCAAATCTGACAGAAGATGGGAAATAAAGATCTTCCTAAAATATACTTCCTTCAATTTATAACTGTGATATGTGTGCAACAAGCCTATGTGGCACCATTTGTCAAAAATGTCTTGGAAAAAAATGTTTACAGCAATTCCTTTTCCATCAGACTGACAATGGTTTTTAAAAAGAGGTTTTGTTCAGGGTATTTGAATGAATTTATAACATGTACTACTAAAGATTAATTGACAAGATGGTTCAGTGGCTAAGATGCTGAGCTTGTCGATCAGAAAGGTCAGCAGTTTGGCGGTTCGAATCTCTAGTGTCACATAACGGAGAGATATGCTCCCATTACTTGTCCCAGGTTCAGCCAACCTAGCAGTTCGAAAGCACGTAAAAATGCAAGTAGAAAAATAGGGACCACTTTGGTGGGAAGGTAACAGAGTTCCGTGCGCCTTCGGCATTTAATCATGCCGGCCACATGACCATGGAGATGTCTTCGGACAGCAGTGGCTCTTTGGCTTTGAAATGGAGATGAGCACCCTACCCTAGAGTTGGGAATGACTAATACATATGTGCGAGGGGAATCTTTATCTTTACCTTTACCTTAATAAATACAGGTATTATGAGATAATCATATAAAAGAAACTTTTAATTAGTTACAAAACTGTTAGGTGGTTGTTTCTTTCATGATACCAGGAGATTTAGCTGGTTTTCCATTTTTCTATATATTCCTTTGAAGAAATGTTATTGTGTTATTAAATCACTGAAGAATGTCAACAGCTTGGTGTTCGTTTCTTCTTGGTATCTCCAGGTTTACATGTTTTAAAAATGTTTTCAAGTGCTAGCTTTTTGTTTTTATAATTACTTTTTTAATATAAAGGAACATAAAATCAGTAAACTCTTGCTGTTGACACAGATTTCCTGTCTTTGAAATCTGTTGAAGTAGATGTCCCCTGTGATCACGTCTAACACCATGCTATGGGATTTCCCACAGATTGAACATGGTGTTTTTATTATTCCAGATTGAAATTTATTTATCAAACCTGGCACTTAAAATTGATCATTGGCCTTTGACCTGGGAGTGATAGACAATATATTGCTTGAAAATTGAAAGGAGAGATTCCCATTGCAAAAGGGAAAAAATACATATTAACACATGTTCTGTTTTTAGTAGCAATTTAACCCTCAAAAGCCATAACCTGCAGAAGTAGAACTAAATATATTTAACCCTAACAGATCACCCAATCTGGATCACAAAATTTACAAATTAGAGGTGCTTACACAGATCTTTGTGTCTCAACTTCTCAACTTCTCTTTACTTTTTAAAAGTTGTTGGCATCATGTTTTAAAAATACATTGCATTTCTACAGAATGGCATACAGGATTACACAACCTCACTCTGTGAGTGAGATGGGTAGTTTCTAAATTTTGATAAATAAATAAATAAATAAATAAATAAATAAATAAATAAAGCAAATAAAGCAAATAAAGCAAATAAAGCAAATAAAGCAAATAAAGCAAATAAAGCAAATAAAGCAAATAAATAAAATAAATAAAATAAATAAAATAAATAAAATAAATAAAATAAATAAAATAAATAAAATAAATAAAATAAATAAAATAAACATGCCCTGGGTTGAAAAGGCATTTTCCATGGATTTGTTGTTAAACACCATCAGAAAAGAAAATGAAACAAAAAAGGAAAAGATGGACATTTGGTGCATAAACAAAGCAAAATCCTTGCCAGCTACTTGCTGAGATTGTCAAGCTTTTAAAATCCTTTTAATAGTATTTCTGATGTTTCTTTTCCATTCCTTTCTGGCCCTCCACAGCAGTTAGCAATCTGTTCATACTATCATTAAATTATAATTATCCTTTTGTGAAGGTGAGGTTTCTAAAATGCCACTTTGCTGAAGCTCCATGACCAATTTTTATTCCACTTTGGTGAAGATATAATTTAGTAATGTTTCCTAACCCAGAAAGGTAAAGGTAAATGAAATAGATTTCTTTAACATTGTTCTTTTTCCCCAGAAGTATATGGCAATTATTAAAAGTTTAGAATGGCTCTGAGACTGCAAATGTGAAGTATCAACTAACATTTCAGGAGCGAATAGTACCTGTGCTGAATGTTATCCCATTATCATCTAATGTCAAACAAGTGTTTATAAACTATAAATATGAAAAATGAAGACATATAACCTACATACAACACTTAGGAAGGTAATTAACATTCCATTGTTCAAAATAGCTGTGATTAATCAAAACTCCTTATAAAATTATGAATACTTTACATATCCACTGAAGGGAAACCAGAAATAGTATTTTGGCCAACTTCTCACAGATACCTTTTAATAAATTCAGACACAGAAACTATGCACCAAACCATTAGCTATTCTTTTTCTGTAGATGAGTTATTAGCCATTTCACCCTATTACTTTTTAATACTTTGTTGTTGTTTTTAATGTCAATTTTCAGAACAAAATTTTCAAAGGGAGACTTAGCAAATGTTTTAAAACTACAATACATTTGATTGCCTGATTTGTACAGTATCTTACAAAATATTTTTAAATATTTAAAAAGATAACATTTTATCAAACTTAGGGAGGTATACTCCAAAATAAATCTTCCTAGGATTCTACTTTAAGTTTCTCTTCTGAAGTCTGTTACCTCTATCGCCACAACAGAAAAATACAATTACAAGGAATGAAAATACTAAGTAATTATACCAATTTCAGTAGTGTTATCAAGTGTTAGTAGTGTTATCAATTATTCTAAAGAGAATATCTTTTCTTTTTCCCTGCTACTGAATCAAAGGTGTGTGCCTAAAAAATCAAATCAAAATATAACAATATATATTCTAATGAACTAGTACTTCGCACCCACTGCTGTTTCTTAGCTGTGGGTGAGTGTGGTTTGCTGGCCATCAAATGCAGGAATATTCCTGATTTATCTATGCCAATATTTCTGGTCTATATGTTTCAAGATTAACCATTGGGTTGGCTTCTTCTGCTGCATGTAAAAGAGAAAGAAAATGGATGGGTTGATACCAACAGAGACAATATTCTGCAGAAGTCCACATTATGGTCCATTTTGATTCTGACTGTAGTGTCTATATATATATGCCTTCAAGTTGGCATGCACTCTTGCACAGGCCTGGACAAGTATTTGCACTTTTTCTTGGCAAGCTTTTTTCAGAAGTGGTTTGCTATTATATGAGTAATACGATTTATCATATGGTTTATAGAGAGGCACAATAAAGACATAAAAAAATTACCACTGTAACTCACTACAGTCATTTTCATCTTAATATAAAATAAGATGCGTGTAAACTAAAAGGCCCAGGTTTTATTAAATGATATTCACCTGTAAACCCAAATTATCAAATGAGTTTTACTTTTCTTTTGTTTTAAAACCAACTTCATAGAACCCATAAAAAGAAATATTTTAATGATTTTTTTTAAGGCTCTCACTCAATTTGGTTCTGCCATCACTTGATTTGGTGCTATTTGGCATTGACCACAGTGCTGGTTCAACTTTCTCATAGTATAAAGGGTCTCTGTGACCCTTTATATATCCATTTAAACCTTGGACCCTGGAAAAAAGTTTTTGGGAGCTCCTACATAAAAATGGCAAAAAGTATGAAGACTTCACAATACAATATGCTTCTAACCTAAACAATATAAACTTTCCAATTTAAAGCACTATTATTCTGTAGAGCATGCGGCTGAGAAAATATCAATAGCAGTTAGACTTATATACCGCTTCATAGGGCTTTCAGCCCTCTCTAAGCGGTTTACAGAATCAGCATATTGCCCCCAACAACAATCCAGGTCCTCATTTTACCCACCTCAGAAGGATGGAAGGTTGAGTCAACCCTGAGCCGGTGAGATTTGAACAGCCGAACTGCAGAACTGCAGTCAGCTAAAGTAGCCTGCAGTGCTGCATTGAACCACTGCACCACCTTGGCTCTTTTATTTCCCCAGTCACAGTCTCTAATAAAACCATCTAGTTTCATATGTCGTGCAGGCGCCATACGCTCCGTGTGCATGTGTGAAAACCCCGATCGGCCCAAATAGTGGTAAGGAGAGCAAGTGGTGAGTGGACCCTCCGGAGCACCATACCAGAACGGTACCTGGTGCTCCCAGCAGGCAGTGGTACGCCTGGGTATACTGGTCGTATCCCACCACTGTACTGACTAGACAACTAGGGTATGGAAACATTAAAATAAATTTTAAAAAATAGAATTTGGGAGTGTTCATTTTTTAAAAAATTGTTTTTAAAGAATGCTCCCAAATTTTAGTAATTATATTCTGGCATTTTATCAGAATCAGGATTAACTAATTAATTAATCAATTAATTAGTTCATTTATTTCTTTATTTATCTGTCAAATATGTACAAGATAGCAGATATAAGCCTGACCATGGACATGAAGAAAGAAAACAAATACAAATTAATGAGGACAGTAGGACAGATATGGTAGGCACCCTGGTGCTCTTATACACGCCCCCTTTACAGACCTCTTAGGAATGGGGTGAGGTCCATGGTAGATAGTTTAAGGTTGGAGCTGTGGGGGTTTGAGAATGTAACAATGGAATCAGGTAGAGCATTCCAGGCATTGACCATACTTTGTTGCTGAAGTTGTATTATCTGCAATCGAGTTTGGACCTTGAATTTGTATCTGCCATTTGCCCCAATTTCTTTGGGGAGACTTTACAGTAGTACAATATCATCACTGATGAGATCAAAGAAACTTTCTTTCTTTCTTTCTTTCTTTCTTTCTTTCTTTCTGCATTAAATAAGCAATATATCAACAAGTTTCTCAGGGAATGAATGCAATGTTTAATGGTATTATACTATTATTGCTGTTGTGGGGTTTTTTTCTTACATTTTTCATTAAGTTTATTGGCTTAGTTCTATTAATTTCTATTTCTAATTATAATTTGTTTCAGTTTTATTATCTGTTTGCTAATTCTAGATGCTTGTTAAGTTCCAATATAATTAATATATTAAATATAGACTATACAATTTAGATACAATAAATAAAAAGATAGGAGATAGGAGAAAGAAAGATGAGGGAGATTCTTGATATAATAATATAAACGAAGGATTTCAAATTTATGGAACTAGTGATTTATAACATAGACTTGTCCAATCATCATTATTCCAAAATAATGTAGACAGGCTTTATATCACTATGCAAATAGCTGGATGATGCACTGAAGATCCTGTAAATCACTAGTGTGGAAATAAAATCAGACAATCTGCCAAATGTGGTAAAAAGTAGGTTTATCAGGGCTGCACTGAATACAACCTATTAAGGTTATAAAACGATCTCCTGTATTTGAAATGGGAAAAAATAAGCATTAAACCAATACCAAGGACTACTTTATAAATTGCATGAGATCCGAAAAAAGAAATGAAGATCAAATCATTTGCATTTACACATTCAACTGCTTTTGTGACAAAGGAGAATGTGCACATTCTTCATGGCAAGTTGCATTCTATTTCTGTATGAGTCAGACTTATATTTTATTGAGAAGTGACAAGTACTATTTTTCAAACGAACCAGTTTTCGTAGATATGTGTAACGGCAACGTGCATGCAAATTAGTAACAACTAATTTTATCCCCAAGAGTACTGACAATCCTCTAGAAACATCAAGTTAAAAATAATGGAAGTTAAATAGAAAAATAGAAGATATTTGGGAACTTCATAATCTAGTCTTTCAAATTTTATTTCAGCATGTCATAGTCATTATTTTGTTTGGGAAATTGTACGACTTAGTGAGATTGCAAGACTTACTGAATGTCTCTTATGAATGACTATAATCGTTACATTATCTCTCATGACGTCTTTCAGATTCATAAATTCTGAACTTTATACTTTCCTTCACTAAAGGACAGGTTTCAGAGTAGTAATAATGTTTGAAATATCTACCAGCAGATCTTTAAAGTCTCCCATCACTCTATGAATCACAATAGAGGCATATTTGTCATCAAAGATTGACCCAGGCAATTCAATAGCCAAATAATACATGGGAAGTGTTGTCTTTCAAAGATAATACTGAAACAAGGCTGCTGTCTGATATTTAACAACTATTTTCATTGAGTTCAAAGCCATTTATTTCTGGATAGTCTTAATTATAGACAACACAAATCAACACAATATGTACCCCTTCTACTTCTCTTTTTGCATCTGGCTAGCAAACCAGGACAAAGAATATAGTCCAATCTTTCAATGATCTTACAAATCTTCCTATCTGTACTGCAGTTCAAAATGAATTAAAATAAATTGCTAGTCTTTTAGTCCATGTTTATCTCTACATGTATTTAGATAATTTGATCAGATGGTTTGTAACAAGAAGATGTATAAGATAAGGAGTTCTGTTAAGGAAGTTTTAACAATGAAATTTATTGAAATTTCCTACTCACTAAGGATTTTCATCCACCTTGATACCAATTTTCTTTTGTACAATAATTGACCTGATAACATGCTAATAATTTTGTAGCTGAGTCTTTTTCCTAATAGGCTGAAGGCTTCAATTGTAAATGGGAAGAAAAGTAGATTCTAAGTGGCACATCCATTTAAAGTTTTGGAAGCTTCAAGAACAGAACATTGAATTTTGAGAGGGAGAAAGTCTACTTAGAAAGATGGGCTGAGATTTAAAAAATCTCCCTGTAGCGGAAAAAATGACTACCTTCAATAATTGCAGAATTGTACTAGAAGCAATAGCAATAGCAGTGGACTTATATACCGCTTCATAGGCCTTTCAGGCCTCTCTAAGCGGTTTACAGAGAGTCAGCATATTGCCCCCAACAATCTGGGTCCTCATTTTACCCACCTCGGAAGGATGGAAGGCTGAGTCAACCCTGAGCCGGTGAGATTTGAACCGCTGACCTGCTGATCTAGCAGTAGCCTGCAGTGCTGCATTTAACCACTGCGCCACCTATAAAAGCTGGATATGTTATGGTTCCGAGAAAAACAGAGCTCAAAAATGTTCAAAAGTGAGTTGAAGTATTGCTGTGTTTTCTAAAAACTGAAAAAGAGAGCAATAATTGTCACAGAGCTCAAATAGATGCAAGCTTGTGAGAACTTTGGGATCCAACACTGATCCCAGAGTGATATAAAAGGGAGAGGGGAGACTGAAAGAGTCCTTAGTTAAAAGGACATTTAGTTGAAGGGACAGAGTATTACTATTTTTCTCCCACAAATAATAATTTATAGAAAGAACAGATAACATAATCTGACATCATATGTAAGCAGAGCTACAAGAATATACCATACAGATTGTGCAATTAAGACCGGCTTATCTTCAAGGGAAACATAATATGCAGTATCTTGTTTCTATAATCTGGGACACAAACAGTTTTTGAATAAAACATTTAAAATCTATACTAATATTAAATTCTAGGTACGTATTACATGATGTTCAATATAAGGAGAAAGGTACAAAGAAAATGATATGTGAATGCTATATAATTAGTATATCTTAATAATATTTTCTGATAAAATGTTTTAACATTTGGCTGTCTGTACGAGAAATTCTGTTATTTTCCTTTTCACCCACAAGGAGGTATGGGCTGAAAGCGTGACCTGACAAATGCGTGCACGACAAAAGCGCGCCAACAAAACCATGGTGAGAACACCGCAATGTCATAAACGTGCCCACAACAACACACCGACAAAACCATGCCCACAAAAGCGCAATTTAAGTTAAGGTAAGTAAGGGTTAGGGTTAGGGTTAGGGTTAGGTTCAGGGTTAGGTTCAGGGTTAGGTTTAGGGTTAGGGTTAGGTTCAGGGTTAGGTTTAGGTTTAGAGTTAGGTTTAGGGTTAGGATTAGGGTTAGGGTTAGGGTTATTAGGTTGTTATTAGTTGTTTGTTGAAGGGGCGTTTTTGTTGGTGTGCTGTTGTCGGCGCGCTTCTGCGCGCATTCATCGGTGTGATTTCGACCTCGTGGTTCTCTCCCCATGGTTTCGTCGGCGCACTTTTGTCGAGCGCGCATTTGTCGATGAACCGGCTGAAAGAAGTGTTGGGTGGATTGTGTGTGTGAAAATGTAGTGGTTTTCTGAGGACAGAAAGTGGCAGGCAGAGAGAGAAGCAATAGCAATAATAATAGCAATAACAGTAGACTTATATACCGCTTCATAGGGCTTTCAGCCCTCTCTAAGCGGTTTACAGAGTCAGCATATTGCCCCCAACAACACTCCGGGTCCTCATTTTACCCACCTCGGAAGGATGGAAGGCTGAGTCAACCCTGAGCAGGTGAGATTTGAACCGCTGAACTGCTGATCTAGCAGTCAGCCTGCAGTGCTGCATTTAACCACTGCGCCACCTTGGCTCTAGAAGGAAGTGGAGAAAGCTGGCTGAAGGAAGCTTAAGATTCAAATTCTTTCCCTATCTCTCCCTGTATTTTGAGAAATGTTTTTTTTTAAATCTCCACTTATACCTCTCCATATCTTTGGATATAGATGTTTCTGAGTAAAGCAAATATTAGAAAAGTGCAGTGTTCCTCCTTGGGCAGTTTCCTTTGCAATTTGAATCATGCTAGTGGGGAGGTTGGTACTGAGCCTCTTGACTATCTCTCCCTCACTGCTTCTGGGCCTCTCCAGCATAAGATAAAGGAAATGTTAGTTGAAGGCACTCCCTGTGCATTTTTTAAAAAATGTGATTATTTATTTGGAAGAATGCTGCATACGGATGTAGAGACCATACATGGAGAAGACACTAAATAGTAATATATGTAATCTTCCCAGATTCAAAAATTCAATAATGCAAAAGCAAGATTCATTGGAGAAGCCTGACACTTGGAGAAACAGAAATGGATGGAAGATGTAGACAGACAGACATATCAATCCACCTGGGTTAATGGCTTTGGTACTAAATACTATTTGATGGAGTTTAGCTGAAATTTAAAGCAGGCACATGTATGTGTGAGCTTTTGCAGTGACTTTGGTGGGACATTGAATTACAGTTTTTGCAACCTGCCATCTTCCAGATACATTTGGATTTCAACTCACAAAATTCCTCTGGACATCAGATCAAGCCAAGTTTGTACAACAATTGGTTAAAAATGGAGGGTTCTTCTCAAGTGACACTTTGGGCTTGTTGCAGTCAAGCACATTATTCTTTGCTATATTCCCAATGACCTTTTTATAAGGACAACTGGACAGGGTTGAATAGAAAGGCTATCCAAGTAAACATGCATCTCTCTTCCATGTTTTGCTTTCGTGTTCTTCTGGGCCTCAGTGACATACCACAGTTTATCATACCCAAGAGATAGAGAAGCAGCATTTATTATATTATATTTCATACATATCGAAAGCAAGAATTGAATGTTAAGTGGTAAAAATGAAGAAAGTTGAAAATGGCAATGAAAGACATGGAAAATAGTGAAATCTACTCTGGACAAGTGGTTCCTTTGTAATCCCCCTGTTATCTGCACAACACATAGAATTTAAATAACTTCCCTCCCCCCCCCCAGTTTTTTACAACTACTTCAAGACATTATTGACATTCTGGGTTCTGACTAAGATCAGCGAAATTCCAGTTTGATGGCAATTAGGCATTAAAAAAAACATTTAGTAACTTCCAGCCCACTCCCCTTCAAAAAAATACAGTAAGGATTGAGAAAGAAGAAAGGAGATGTAAACATTTTAAAAGTTCTTCAAACAATGAAGAGAAAGATGCAACTGGCAATGACATTTGGTAGTCAGAGATTTGAATAATCCATCACATCATGTATCAAACATTCCTTCCTTCCTTCTTTCCTTCCTTCCTTCATTCATTCATTCATCTGTTCATTGTTACTACTCTATAGAAACAATATAATTTAGGACACAACATCAACTAAATCTGCTTAGACATCACAAATCTTAGGAATCAATAGACTTTAGAAGCCCAAACAATGGGTTAGTTTTGAGGGAATCATTATTCTTTCTGCTTCCTTGATGACTATATGTACGACAACACCATAAATATGATTCTTCTTGAATTGACAAAACTAACCATCAAGACTTTCTAGGTTTATCATTTGAGCAGATGAGCATTTCAGAAGCAAAATGGATACTTAGAACCTACAAAGCAAATATTCCTTTAACTATCTCTCCCCTTATAAGTTTCAAACATTTTGGCTCTGCCTGCTAGTGATATCACAACATCACAAGTGGTTTCACAACATCGCAAGTCATTGTCACTTGCAGGCATGAGTGACAGAGGAAATACACTCCCCAGGACCAGAGACAGAGAGAAAGAGAGAGAGGGAGGGAGAGGGAGGCCTCCTCGGCACAGAAAAAAGAATATGATTATAAGAGTCATTTCCTTGAGGTGGGCAGTTTTTTAATTGAATAAATTCAAACTTCATTCTCAAATTGAAATGAAAGAAAGAGAGAGAGAGAGGGGGGGGGGGAAACTGGACAACTTCCTCACGCATCTCAACAGCCTACACCCCAAAATACAATTTACTATGGAAATAGAAGCTAACAACCAACTTCCCTTTCTGGACATCCTAATCTACAAAAAACCCAATGGCTCCCTAGACACACATTCTACCGGAAAAATCACACACCAACACTACTTAAACGCACAATCCCATCACCACCCTGCACAGATCAACTCCGTAGCCAAGACCCTCATCTCCAGAACCAAATGCCTAGCTGACAAAGACCACCTGAAAACTGAATTACACACTCTCACAAAAGGGAGGAACCCCCCCCCAGAACTGAGACACCGAACAGGTCAACAGCATCGCCCTCCTCCCTTACATCAAAGGCACCACAGTTAAAATCAGCAAAATCCTCCACAAACACAATATCAAGACAGCCTTCGGCACTGACCAAAAAATAGCCAACATCTTAAGAAACCCCAAAGACAAGATCCAGCTAGAAAACCAAGGAGTCTATGAAATACCATGCAAAATCTGCACAGCTGCATACATTGGACAAACTAATAGGAGAATAAATGCATGCATCACAGAACACAAGAAAAGAATAAAAAACTTCTTCCCTTTTCCAGCACCTTAAAGCAACAGAACATGAAACTGATTTTGAAGGAACCAAATTAATCTCCAAAACTGAACACTTCAACAAGATAATAATTATGGAAGCCATAGAAATAGAGAACCACCCCCACAACATGAATAAATGTGATGATACCTCCTGCCTACCAGACATCTGAAAACTAGCAAACAAATCCCAGCGAAAACCAACACCGGACTCAGAACAACACAGAATGCCACCACCAATCACCCTCACCAGACTCGAACCCAAACCCATCCCATAGACGAAATGCAGCCTTCCATCCTTCCAAGGTGGGTGAAATGAGGACCCAGACTGTGGGGGCGATATGCTGACTCTGTAAACCGCTTAAAGAGGGCTGAAAGCCCTATGAAGCGGTATATAAGTCTAACTGCTATTGCTATTGCTAAGCCAAACCACGATGGCATCACCAACTGCTGCACCCCCCCCCGACCCCCACACAAAGCAAACTGACACACGCCATGAACACATGACCAGACCGCAAACTCGGAGCCAAATCAAAGCTTGGGATGTTACATCACAGCCATCTGCTCAGGACATTACATCACAGAACTCAGGATGTTACAACGCAGCGAACCTCCCAGGATGGTGCAGCACAGGACAGAGGATATCACTACACTAGAGCTCAGGATATCATCACACAGCCCATTACCCAGGTCGTTACAACACAAAAGACTAATGGGCACACAGCTAGTACCTCAGCCACACAGGATGTTACGAGGCTGGATCCAGGCGGTTGTTACCGCCTCTCTTCGGGAGGGGCACTTCCCCGCTGCACTTAAAGCGGCGGTGGTGAGACCCCTCCTGAAGAAGCCATCTTTGGATCCAGCTGTCCTCAATAATTATCATCCAGTCTACAACCTCCCCTTTGTGGGGAAGGTTGTCGAGAAGGTGGTGGCCTTCCAGCTTCAACGGTCCTTGGAGGAAGCCAGTTATCTTGACCCCTTCCAGTCGGGCTTCAGACCTGGTTACAGCACAGAAACCACTTTGGTCGCATTGACCGATGATCTTTGGAGAGCCAGAGATGGAGGCCATGCCTCCATCCTGGTTCTCCTTGACCTCTCGGCGGCTTTTGATACCATCGACCATGGTATCCTTCTGCGACGACTGCGGGAGGTGGGGGTGGGAGGCACTGTTTTGCAGTGGTTCTCCTCCTACCTCTCGGACAGGTCGCAGTCGGTGTTAGTTGGGGGGCAGAGATCGACCCCTAGGCCCCTAACATATGGGGTGCCGCAGGGTTCGGTCTTATCCCCCCTACTATTTAACATCTACATGAAACCGCTGGGCGAGATCATTCGGAGGCACGGGATAAGGTACCATCAATACGCGGACGATACTCAACTGTATCTGTCCGCCCCGTGCCAACTCAATGAAGCGGTGGACGTGATGAACCGGGGTCTTGAAGCCGTTAGGGACTGGATAAGGGCTAACAAGCTTGTACTCAACCCGGAGAAGACCGAGTGGCTGTTGTGTTTCCCTCCCAATAATTCGACCAGTGTTCCATCGCTCAGGCTGGGGGGTCAAATTTTATACCCCTCAGAGAGGGTTCGCAACTTGGGAGTCCTCCTGGATCCACAGCTGACTTTCGACCACCATCTGATGGCTGTGACCAGGGGGGCATTTGCCCAGGTTCGCCTGGTACGCCAGTTGCGACCCTACCTGAACCGGGAGGCTCTCACAACAGTCACTCGGGCCCTTTCCCGTCAGGCCTGGGGATAAAGATCACAATCTGTCCCCACCCGAATGATGAATGAATGTTGTGTACTATTTTACTTTTATGTATTGTTTTATGTTTATTGTTTTGTACCCCCCCTCCCTATTTTATGTAAGCCGCCCTGAGTCCCCTCAGGGAAAAGGGCGGCCTATAAATATTAATAAAATCCTAAATCCTAAATCCTAAACAGCCAACTAACCTGCTTACAGCAAGAAAGCCAGCACTCCATACTATCCCTCATCAATATTTATAGAAAGACAGCAGCTCCGATCACGCTTTGCTCGCACAAGCACAAAGCCGAAAGCACCAGCCTGAAGATGGTGAGTGGGACCTTGTCAAAACGTCGCCAAGATACTCTCAATCCTACACAGGAAAAGACTCGAATACGCCAAGACCTGCATACCTGTACCTGTGAAAATATACTATATATATATATATATATATATATATATATATATATATATATATATATATATATATATATATATATATATATATATATATGATTTTTTACAACCCCTGGTAAGCCCCAATTATGGGAGGAAGCTAACTGCTTCCATCATCTGTCCTTCGGCTCGTCACAAGAGTCCATCACGACAGAAACCCAGTATGCCTAGTGTGCAATATAGCCCAGGTTCAAATCCCAGTAAGGGTATGGCTAGCTGATGAGAGCTAAATAGCTTGAAATAGATCTATACTAGTCTCCCTTTATTTATTTATCAGCACAAATTTAAAAAAACATATATATATATATATATATATATATATATATATATATATATATATATATATATATATTTGTGCTGATAAAAAATTATTTATTTATTTATTTATTTATTTATTTATTTATTACTGGTATTGGGAATACACTCTACCTGACCCCAGGGAATGTGGGAACATCCAATTTATTTTCTAAACATCAATAGGTTGGAAGCATTATGGATATCTCTGGGAATATCATTGCAGGGGACAGGCACTGTCACAGAGAAAGCAGACTTCCTGGGTCTCATAAGAGCCAGGGTGGCGCAGTGTTAAAGTGCAGTACTACAGGCTACTTCTGCTGACTGCTACCTGCAGTTTGGCAGTTTGATTCTCACTAGGCTCAAGGTTGACTCAGCTTTCCATCCTTCCGAGGTGTGTAAAATGAGGACCCAGATTGTTGAGGGAAATATGCTGAATCTGTAAACCGTTTAGAGAGGGCTGTAAAAGCACTATGAAGCAGTATATAAGTCTAAGTGCTATTCCTTTAAGATGACATTATTCATTTGATGGGATCCAGAGCACACTGACTCTACCTGCTATCACAGAATGGACAAAAATAATTGGAGACAAGCAGTCCCTCTGCTATTTTAACTCAAAGCTATCTTGATCAGTTTAGAATTAAACTGTAGCTATTAATGAAGATGAATGCAAAATAAAAATGCAGCTCTGATGAAAATGTAATTACTCCTTACCTTGCTTTTTTAGGATACAGAGAAGCAAGCTACTAGTTAGAACTGGAAAAGACCCCTACTGAAATCATGGGAAATGTAGGAAAGGCTGAGTTAAATGGAACCAGGTTTTGACTCAATATAAATCTGTTTCCTGCATGGTTATACTCAGAATGAAAGAAACCAATTCCATTAGAACACAGACCAGTGTCCTACAGAAAATCCTGCTCCTTGACTCCCGGGAAGTAACACACACACAAGCAGAAATATTAGCTACTGACAGTGTATTAAATGAATGTGTGAGTACCTCTATCAATAAGCAAGTTTTTCTGATTTTGTTTGCCTGCAGCATTGAGCTCCTGTTTACTGTTATGCCTAAGGTGACCAGACGTCACGCTTTCAGCATGACAGGCACGCTTTTCTACAATTTGTCACGCGTCCCACCACGTTCTTAAAAAGTCCCGATTTTTTTTTAATTTTATTTTTACCAATGTAAAGAGGCTGCAAGGCCATGGCAGATAGGGGCCGCCAGCGGGTCTTACTGATTTTCTAGGATACATACAAGTTGCTTACTATGGGGAGAGACACTCGCTCCTACGCAGCATGATCACGCCGCAGGTTTTCAAAGCCACACTCTTGATTGGCTCGCAAACGTCACGAGAGACGGCTTCCGAAGGAGGACAAAAAGCGCCATAGCTTTGCCTAAAGAATAGCCGTCTCTGTAGGAATGAGAATGTCACTCATCCCAATCCGTTGAGACAAATATTTAATCTCTCAGTTCAATGCTTTCGGAAAGCAGAAAGCCTAGATATTCAAGGGAAGACTTATCCTACTCGCGATAGCATCGGGATTCTGCACTATAACTCACAACGTTGCTATGCAGTAGTAAATTGAAAAGATATAATATGGAAAAACTGACGTCATTAAGCTGTAAGTCCTGAACTAATATATTAAGGAGTAAGCCTTACTGAATTGCACATGGTTTCCTTGCCGCCTCGCTTAGAACTACCCGCCAGAAACAAAGCAGTCTTGCGGGGGCCCCAGTGGCCCCTTTGCTTGCGGGATGCAACAGCCCACCCTTTGACTTGCTGTCTCCTTCCAGGTGGCTGGAGAGCCACTTGTGACAAGGCGTGCCTCCTCAAGCTACCTGCAGCGGTGCTTCCCTCCCTCTGCGCCCCGCCTGCCTGCTGGCACCGACACTCCAGGCGTCTTCATAACCGGGCAAGCCCTCTTCAGGGTAAGGGGGTTTGACCAGGCAAGGTGGAGTCGGGGGGGCAGACAAACTCTACCCCTCTCTCGAAGGGATCTCCTTCTCCTCCCTCCTTCCTTCCTTCCTTTCTCAGGAGGGGATGAGTGGGGGGGGGCGAAAGGGCAACAGGCTGCGGGTGGCCAGGGACCCATCCCCTTCAGACACAAGATGAGAGACCATGAGGAGAGCCCAGGACGAGGGGAGGGCGAGAGGTTGGCAGAGCCACGAGCGGCTGTGGTTGTCCCAGGCAGGGGCATGGTGGAGGTGGTGTGGGTAAAAGGGAACCAGTGGGGGCTGCAGTGCCAGCGGGGATCGGGCAATGGAGGTGGCCAAACTCCACACCCACCTCTTTCATCCAGCAGCATCGAGAGTCGCTGGTGGCAAAGAGGTCGGCGGCGTCGCCCGGCTGGAGGGGAGGGCGTGGGGTGCGGGAGACCAGCCTTCAGAAAGCTCGCCTCTCCAGACGGCCCTGTAAGCCCCATACCCCCCTCTGGCTCGCTCCATCCATCTGTCACAACTTCTCCCATGTGCAGTAGATCTCTGAAGATCTGCCTCTGAGGAGCCTTCCTTCCTTCCTTTCTCTGTCTCCTCCTTCTCATCTTGTTCCTTCCTTTCCTTCCCTCTTTCCTTCTTATTCCTATCACCTTCCTTCTTTCCTTCATTTCTTGTCTCCTTTCCTATCTCCATGCCTCTCTCAATCTCCTTCTCCTCCCTCCTTCCTTCCTTCCTTTCACAGGAGGGGACGAGTGGGGGCGGCAAAAGGGTGACAGGCTGCGGGTGGCCAGGGACCCTTCCCCTTCGGAAACAAGATGAGAGACCATGAGGAGAGCCCAGGACAAGGGGAGGGTGAGTTGTTGGCAGAGCCACGAGCGGCGGTGGTTGTCCCAGGCAGGGGCATGGTGGAGGTGGTGTGGGTAAAAGGGAACCGGCGGGGGCTGCGGGGCCAGCGAGGATCAGGCAATGGAGGTGGCCAAACTCCATGCCCGCCTCTTTCATCCAGCAGTACCGAGAATCGCTGGTGGCAAAGAGCTCAGCGGCATCGCCCGGCTGGAGGGGAGGGCGTGGGGTGCAGGACACCAGCCTCCGGGAAGCTCGCCTCTCCAGACGGCCCTGTAAGCCCCACACCCCTCTCCAGCTCACTCCGTCCCATCTGCCAGAACTTCTCCCATACAGTATGCACAACTCTGCAGAGCATAATTGGATCCTACAGTAAATACATTCAGTAGTATCAATGCATTTTCCAACCTAGCAGAATGTAGACTACAGCGCCCAGAATTCCTAAACAACAGATTTAAATGCCTGCATGAGAATTTTGGGAATTGAAGTCTCAGTACAGAGATGCAGATCTTGAGCCAATTGGCTTGAAGGAGGCTAGAAGGAGCCTCACTGAATTTAATAATACTTGTTGCTGAATCAAGCAGACATGCTTCTGCTGATTAAACTATTTCAGTGTTTTCCCTATAATTCCTTTTACAAGATATAATCTTCTTTGAGTCTAGCTCAGTTCCTGGAGAAACCATAAGCATATTCAAAAACTGCCAGGTTATTTTTGAAACTGTTGTTTTTCCCATTTAGCTTTCAATTTGTAGGGATGTAACCTGGCTGTTTTTGCCTGCTCTCAAAAAGATGAGCAGGGTTGAACCTGGCTAATAATTGGAGGGGAACCCACCTGGGAATCTCAGTACTGTATATTTAATTGGAAAATATTAAAAATTGTCCAAAAGCAACAATGACAATTTCCATACTACTGCTAAGAAAATTATGACACATCAATAAAATTATAGGAGCTGAGTTTAACTCAAGAGAAACTTTTCTAAAGGTAGACAGTTATATAACAATTCCACAATTCTGAAAGAACAAGCTTGTTCTATATGAAATTTAATGCTACAGCAGAAATGAAGTAACACTGAAGATAAATGCAGCTAGTCCTCAATGCATGACCACAATTGACCTCAAAATTTATGTTGTTAAGTGAGAAATTTATTGAGTTTTGCCCCATTTTACAATTTTTCTTGCCACATTTGTTAAGTGAATCATTGCAGTTAAATTAGTATCATGGTTGTTGAGTGAATCTGTTTTCCCCATTCTTTGCTTGTCAGAGGGCCACGAACGGGAATCACATGACTCCAGAAAACTGCAACTGTCATAAATCTATGTCAATTACCTCCACCAGACCGATTAGATCCCACAGACTAGGCCTCCTCCGAATTCCATCCGCCGGCCAGTGTCGACTGGCGACTACCCGGAGGAGAGCCTTCTCTGTGGCTGCTCCGACCCTCTGGAACGAACTCCCCATGGAGATTCGCACCCTCACCACCCTCCAGGCCTTCCGCAAAGCCCTTAAAACCTGGCTGTTCTGACAGGCCTGGGGCTAAAGAACCATTGCCCCTATGTCGAATGGTATGATTATTGCGTGTTTTTAAATTATGTATTGTTTTGTGTTGTTAATTTGTCTGTATCCCCCTTCCCTGGTTTTAGTTGTGAGCCGCCCTGAGTCCCCCTTTGGGGAAAAGGGCAGCATACAAATGAAATAAACATTCAAACATTCAAATAAACAGTTGCCAAGCATCCAAATGTAAATTTCGTGACCATGGGGATGCTGCAATGGTCATAGATATATTACATTTATATGGTTTGTTACATTTATATGCCGCCCTATTCCCCGGAGGGGAGTGTGAAAAACAGTAGAAGTCCTTTTTCTGTGCCGTTGTAACTTTGAACTGTCACTAAATGAACTATTGTATATTGAGGACTGCCTATATTACATTTAATTTTTAAAAAATAGCCAATAATTTATATCCTTGAATAAGACTGCATTTAATTCATATAATTATATTTTATGACTATTTACAGGAAGGTTCTTGGAATGGGGCTGAAAAGTCCTGACTTTTTTTTAAAAAAATTAATCAACACCTCCCCCCGCCCCGGTCAATGGTGTCCCTCTTTACCAATGTTAAAATCTGGTCACCTTAGTTATGCCCGAATGTGTTCTTGTTCTACAAATGATCTGTGAATGAACATTGTGATATGCAGCTTTTTGTCACCCTTTTCAATTCAAACACTAACCTGCTATCACTGAACAGGAAGACATGGTTGTATTCTGTCTGACCTTAAAGGAAAAAGAGTGACTCCTGTAGGCTGGTTCCTACTACAATAGACCCAGTTTACCGTAGTGCTTAATGTACAAGGCTAAAAATGAGAGATTATGAGTTCTAGTCCCATCTTGATAGTCACTCTCTTTCTGCCCTAGGAAGGAACCCTCGTGACAGTCACTCTCTTTCTGCCCTAGGAAGGAATCAATGATCCAGGCAATCATGCGCACACATACACAAAGACACACACACACACACACACACACACACAGTTTCACAATAGAAACATGAACATAAATCTATTTATTTGTTCTTTGTACCTTGAATGTGTTTGTGTATGCTTGTGTGCTTGTGTGCTTGTGTGCTTGTGTGCTTGTGTGCGTGCGTGCGTGCGTGTGTGTGTGTGTGTGAGAGAGAGAGAGAGAGAGAGAGAGAGAAATCTGGATGGGTAAAGGTTAAGAAGCTCTGCAGAAGAGCATTAAATGAAACTTTTTCATTATAGTAGAATGCCATTATTATTAATTCTGATTATAGTAATTTATGAAAGGATTTTTAAGGATTATTTGTATTAGTATAATTGTAACTAATTTGGGTTTTCTTGTACGTTGCCATCAATCCTTATAGAGTATGGAAGTATATGAGAGTAAGAAAGAAAGTAGGTTGCTGAGTTATACAAGAATGGGGTATTGTAAGGATTTTCTGGTTTATTAATTCAGTTCTGATATTGTATGTCTGATATTTTTTTTCAGCACACAATTATGTAGTAAAGCTTTATGACTTAGGTAAATAGTAGAAAATCTCATTAGGTGCCAAAGATGGTGTTTGTTAAATGTCCTCTGTGTTATAATACAGCCCATATCTATCCTTCTAAGTATTTATTACTGTCGTTGGTTATTTGTCTTTTAGATATCCATTAGTGTTTATTTGACAATACGAAGTGCTCGAATGATCTTTAGGCAATTATTCCAAGATATCATCTCCCCACAGAAGCAAACCAGTTATTTGGCAAATATTTACTGCTTTATCATAGATCTGCAATCCTATTTTTGTCTTGCAGTACATGACTCAAAGACCTTCAGGAATTGGGCAGATTTTAAGTTCTGCTAATAAATAATAAATATTAGTACTGGTTCCCCAAAACTTTATATTAGCAGAATCTATTTCTGCTCCGATATGGAAGTATTTACCCTTGAATAATAAACATACTGACTTCAGGGGAGAGGGAGCATGGATGCATGTGTTACTAGCTCTTAAAACATCCATGCTCTTCATAAGAATGTGATTTTTGAAAACTGTCTTCATCTGATATTTTTATAAAGAATGATGGCTAATCAACAAGGTTATAAATAGATTAAGAGTGATCATTATCATAATCAAGACAAGAAACAATGTATGGAAACTAATCAATGAGCAAAATAACCTAGAACTATGGAGAAATTTCCTAATGGTGAAAACCAATAGAAGTTGCGGGTGACCTATTGTTGGAGGCTTTTAAGAAGAAACTAGCATGGAATGGTATCATTCTGACTTAGGCTCCCTAAGAGCATGAAGCAAACTCCTTGTCCCGACAAAAAACCCCTTTATTAATTTACTATGAATTCTGCTCATTCACCTCCAGCAAAGTCTTTCAAGGAGGATTTACAGTCACAGACCTTATCTGGCTTGGAGAGCTGCCAGGCCAATTATCTGCAAAAAGTTGGCAAGGAGTTCAGAGTCACGAACCAATTAAGCAAACTAATTGTCTCCTGCAAACTCCACTCACCTTTCGCTCCTCTTTTATTTCCTCTGGGAGGGGTCATTCATTGTCCACCTGTGGCCTTACTCCCACGTCAACCCCGGCTCTTTAGCTATTCCCTTCATCTGGCAACTCTGTGCATGTGCACACTGGGAACAGGCTCCAGCTGTTTGACTGCTTCGCTGATGTCTGACTCTGAAAGCAGCTGATGACTGGCATATGGCCCTGGCCCACTTTCTGTCTCTGACACAGAGCCCTCATCAGAGCCTCCCCCAGACTCCAGGACTGGCCCATGTTCTTCCCAACCTCCTCACTGTCCAAATCTGCTGCCAGCTCTGCTGGCCACTGGTGGGCACAACAAGTATAGAGTTTCTTGCTCAAGCAGAAGACTGAAATAGAAGTCCTTCTAGGTCCCTTCCATCTTCATTATTCTAGGCTATTCTATCCTTCCCATTCACTTTTGAGGATTATATAATTGACTCAAACTCAGATTTAATCTCAGAATCATATATCTGAATCTTTACACCAATAATGCAGTTGACATTGGTTTAACAACTATTGTAGAGAGTTCTCTCCATTCCTTTGTGATCAATTGTACATAACATAGAATAGTACATAAAAGGAGAGAACTTAAGAGGCAGCAAATAGAGAAGAGTGGCAAGTAGCAAAAAATGACCAGCTTTTCAGACTGTGGGGTATAAGCAAAATAAAGGACTGGTTTCTTGAAAATACATTAAGACATCTCAAAATATTTTGGAACCGGTAGATTTAAAAGTGCTTCTTCTTTGACCTACTTTGTGCTCCCCTCTTTTGCATCCCACTACTCCACACCACAGGTGATCAATTTGAAGCTGGAGTATAAGGTAGAGATCCCTCCATCATAGAGTTTATAATTTGTTAATTAAGCCATATGCCGCATGCTGTTATTATTTAAAAGCAAAAGTACAACCCGGGAAGTACACAGAATATTTCATTTTTCAATATGTGAAGCTCTTTCTTTCTTTCATCTTTTTCTTTCTTCCTCCTTGAAAGGCAGAAGAATTCCAGGAAGTGGATTCATGCTGAGCTTTCCTATTGAAAAAATTATGAACTGTACAGCTACATCTTTCAACACAGATTTTATCAAGTTGCTTAATTTATTCTTTTCTTTATATAAATACGTTTTGTTCCTCAAACTGTAGGATTTCTTTTTTAGAGAATGAGTTGCTATCTTCTGCTTGAATATACTGATTGGTATAATAACTGCTATTTTCAGAGACCTCTGCAGGCAAGCAGCTGGATCAGACGACCAACTTTCCCCAAAGTAGATCTAGAGGAAGGTGAAATCCGAGAACCATGGAGATCACTAAATTGGGTAAGGAATGAGTACAACCATAATTACGGTAGTCCATTAGATTCCCCTCTAACTCTTTTTCCGGGAGGAAAGGAGATTTAACCATGGGTGAGTTAGAAATTCCATAGTACATTATCATACAGTATATTTAGGAGACAGTAGAAATGACTAATCACAGATCTATCACTTATGTAATATGTGACTCAACTTTATACATTTTTTCTTCTTTAAAAGGAAAATTCAAGTAACTTGGCGTAGCACAGATATTGTGAATATTGTGAATGCTTCCACTAAATATAATATCTGAGAAGCCATCTCACCCCAATAAGACACCACTTCCTCTATTAGAAGGGGTCCACTACGGGCCTCATTCACTAACACATTCCTGTTTGCAAGGAGGAGAAGGGCCTTTTCTGCTGTGGTCCCTGCTCTGTGGAATATGCTACCATTGCAGGTAAGACTGTTTCCACCCTTTTGGCCTATCTGAAGAGTATCAAAAACTGGTTTTACTAGTTGGCTTGATCCACCCACCCACCCAGGATGCAGTCACTGCTGGAGGTGATGATGGGGTAAGATGAAGAGCTCATCTCCATGTGGTCTGTCACCTTGGTTCTAGATGTTTGTATAGCTTTTAAAAATGTATCTGATTAACTTTTATTCTTGAAAATGAATTACTGAGAAATAAATGAAATGCATGATTATACTTCAAACCAATCCATAGATGCTTTACCATGTCCTCATACTCTTTTTTGGGTGGTGAAGAGGTGGGGATTTTATTCCATGTGATTTGATTTAATCTATTTGAATAAGTTCTACCAGAACTATCTATTGCCATGGGCTTGATAGGTTTACCATCGTGTCTATATACATACAGTTCATAAAACAGCAGTACAGGTTTATACAGGTACAGTACAGGTTTATCCAGTACAGGTTTATAATTCCTGTATAAGCTATACCTAATGGGTCCATCTGCTAAGGATTTCCATCTCTGCTATAGCACCCACTTTGTAGAACATCATTTTCCCTGAGATGAGACTGGATCTGACCCTACGGATTTTTCAGAAATCCCTTTAAACTTGATTCTGTAAGCAATCTTGGAGATCCCATGGAAATAGGAAGCTTATGAAATGGCTATATTGCATGTATGATCTTTAAGGCCTTCTCCTGTGGTTTGGGATATATCTACTGTATGTTGGAATTGTTTAATGCTTTTTTATGTGCATGTTAATTGTTCTATTGTTATTGCATGCCACTGGTGTCACATTCGTGAGATGGGTGACTCTATTAACATGTTAAATAAAATAAAATAAATGGCACAAATGCAGATCAACTGAAGTGTTAGATTCATTTACCCAACTTCACAATTTTACTATAAGCAACCACATTAATTTCACAATTACTGTGATCCGATAAAGAAAATACTACCTACACCTATATTCTCTCTCTGGCTTTGGGTATTCAACTTAAGGTGCAGTGATTGCATCTGACAAAAATCTTTTTTTTTTTTTTTACTTTCGGAATTCTATCAAAAGAAATATGTGATAAAATGATACCTTTCAAAAATACTCAGTGGTATAACAACTTGTCTTTTTCCTTCTCTGTTTCATCTTAACATATCTTTGTGAGAAAGTTATTAATGATCAATGTTCTCATACAATTTCTATAAAGCTTTAGTGTGAGCTTTTGATTTTATTACTATTTTTAGTGCAATATAAAAAATATATGAAATCACTCTACCTCATTCAAGGATTTTTATTCAGGGTGGGGAGGATAGAGACAGTTCTGTTCAGCTGATATTTCCATTTCTAACTCTTACAACTAATATTTTTTCTCATAGCTGCCACAGAGAATCATTCTGTTCTCTGATTGCTTCTTTCATTTTCCCTCCCCCCAATTAACACACCAAGAGTTTTCCAATTACCGGCCTCTCCTCCCAATGAAATCATTCCTGGGGAAAATGCCTTTGAGGAAACAGAGGCAGCATGCTTATGCAAGGAGAAGACATCTTCAAAAAAGAGATTACTGTAGTTTATTTCATAAGGCATATGCCTGTTCTTTTCCCAGACAATTTCAATGGGAATGAAATGGAGTTTATTATACAAAGTGTCAATGGGAGCTTATTTTCTAAGACTACTTGCAGAGGGTGCAATTTTCATTTCAATCATAGCTGGATAGAAGGAATAAATCTCTACATGCTGTATATTGTCCCAATCAATAGAGAAACTCCACTGTTGGATATTCTTTTTTTTAAAAAAATGTACATGCTAGAAGAATAGAGTGGCAACCTGCAAGTAAGAACATGTCAAGGCTGAGCAAAATGATGCAAGATCTCACCTTTGCATAGTAACAGCTGAAACAGAAACCTCAAGGTTAGCTTGATATGAAAAGAAGCTGAGACCCAAAGAAGAAAATATGGTCGTATGATTTCCACTCTTTATAGTCCACTAAAAACAACTGAAATTTGTTTTAATTTCACCATGGCACAAAATAATCTTCTGAAATGTTCGAGAGCATGCTTTCACAGATGATCATTCATTTATAAAATCTTGTCCATTCACAAACAACTTCCTAAAGAATATCAAACACCATTGGAGAAAATTTGCAAAACGTACAGTGGATATTGACAAACATAACATTTGTGATCTCAGAATATTTTTTCTCTAACAGACATTACCTACTCTGAGCTTCTCAAACATCGCAAGCTTCCTAATTCTTCAGAGTCCTCTTTTGGTACGCTCTGTCTGTTGTCTGGCCAAAAAAAATCTTGAGTTTCTGCATGACAGGCTCCATGTCATTAACTTTACAGTCGGAAGTGTTGGATTCCGACTGTAGAGTTAATTATTTGGAAGTGCTTTGGATTATATACAGACCCAGGCATAACACCTCTCTGCTAGTCATTAAAACAGCCTGCTCTTTTCAAGCTTTGTGTCCTCTCATTAAATTTCAGGTTCTTTTTATAGCAGATCTGAGGGGGAAAAAACATTTGCAGTTGGAATATTATGACTGTGAGCTTCTGCCTTTGTGCAAATTCTAGATCACAACTTCTGAATCATTCACAGCGATGCTGCATAACTACTCCAAAGACAGAATAAAGGGTTTGTGTACTTATTGAAACTCAGATGCTTGGCAAGCTCAGTCTCTATTTTCTTTTACGGAGATGTGTAAGGAAGCAGTTACATTATCAACTGCTTAATATTTTATGACTAGCCTCCAAAGCTACCTATGAGGGTCAAAATGAAGTGGTGCTGGGAAGATGATGTGCTGTTGCAAATGTTACTTACACTCTTCTGCTTAGTTTAAATTACATTTAATGAAATATTCAACAGCGGCTTGGAAAGATTATCCCTCTGAGATTTCAATGTTCACAGAGAACCTGAAATAAGCAAGGAATAAAGTGAGTAATTTTCATTGTCCACTTCTTGTCTGACCCTCAGATGATTCTTATTGCTTTGCAAGCAACATAGTATTGATATGAAGTACCAATTAATTGTTTACAGAGTAGCAGCAATTGCATAACTTTATTTCTTGAAAGAATACAGGTAGATGATGCCAAATTCCACACTGATATAAACACATTTTGTAGTGTACTAGAGTGAATGACCACTCTACTTCATGAACCTTTGTAAGAAATTCTGCAAAGGTTTGCATAAGGGGCTACTATCACACCTATTTGCAGTTACAGAAAGAAAAGAGAGAAGGAAAAAAGTTTTTTTTAAACAACAAATTTTGCAGATAGCCCTTGATTACAAATATACCTCCACCTTCAAACTTCCTTTCTGAAATCACAATTCTTTCTTCTTTGAAACTTCAATTTCACATGAACCGTTGGATAGCAGATAATTTTATACAACAGGAGGAATGTATGCAGGAAGGCCAAAGCTAGGAGAAGAACTTTTATTGTTGTATAAGGAAGTATATATGATATATGATAACTGTATTGATACCTATGGGCCATATCAAAGCAGAAGGTTAAACACATCGTCAATAAAATCTTATACAAGCAATTTAGCATTAGAATAAAGTAAAATACAATAGTTATAAGATAAGATAAGATGCAATATAACAATACATAAATATATAAAAAAGAATAAAATGACATAAAATTATATTTTGGTGTCACCCTTACGATTTACCCCAATCAGTCCCACATATGCAGATCTCAACCAAACCATTTTGTTTAAGTACTGTGCTGTGTTAAATGTTATTTTCAGGTTCTGCCCACACATAAAGTAAGTTATTTTGATATGGAGATCCCAATGGGTCATTCATTTGGTATATGGACCAAGGTACCGGTCTCTCACCCCTTATACAAGCAACAGTCAAATAGGATGTGGGCCAGGTCTTCTACCTCTGCTGCCCCGCAAATGCAGAGACGCTCATTGTAGGGTATAGAATGGAATCTTCCATATCTGACCATTGTGTCAAACTGTTTGAAGTATTCTTAAAGCTGGTGCTTGAATAAAAGAAAATAAAGGAATGTTTATTTAGGAAGTAACCCAGTGATAGGAAGTTCAAGGGAGAAAACATAAGAGCTGTAGAAAGTTATAGAAGTCTAACTACAGCTGAGAGCCTGTGTCACACGTTCTCCTCCATGATGAAGTGGGAGGCATTCATGAAGAGTCTGAACTGCGCAGGTCAGAGTCAGAAGAGGAGATGAGGACTAGCAGAAGGAGGAAGTGATAAAAGCCCCATATTATCAACCTAACCAATAGGAGGCATGTCATGTAGAGATAAGCTAAGTAAGTTCTTTAGACTGGGAAAGGAGATTAAGAAGTCAGAATCACTCTGTCAGCTATCTCTATATCTATTGCCCTTAGTGGTCGATAGGATTACAGGTGCAGAAAGTCAGCACATGCAAAGGTGAATATCAACATTAGCAAGATTTGGAAAGTTTGCAAAGTTGACCTTTTCATTAAATATTTCTGCAATGTGTGGGCAGGCTGCCATCCCTACTCTCCTCAGACAGTGCCCATCAATTCTCAGACAGACATCAAGCTGCCAATTACAGATTCATAAATGATACCCTCTGGAAGATGGATACTTACCTGAACAGATGTGCAAGATTATTCCAACCCTTCCTTTTTTTTTTGAACAAAAAAAATGTTTTTCTTTTTGAAACAAAGGACAGAAATTACTAGGGGACAACGAGTAGGCTATAACATCTCCCCTCAGCTCCTGATCACAGTTTACAATTTAGTTGTTATATTCACAAATATTTTCCACCATTTCTAATGTTATATTAACTATTAACCAGAAGGAGGCATCAGAAGACATTCATTCTTATGGGGATTCTTCATGTTATGTCCTAGCCTCAAAGACGTGACTACAACGAGCCGTGCCTATTGGTTAGGCACGCAGCAAGAGTAAGAGATTCTGTGTACAGCGATTGGCTGCTCCGCTTGACAGCTCGCATATAAAATAGCTGTCAAGCGGAACTGTTCAAGCTTGTTGGTTCTGGAGTTGCTCCGTTGTGTTAGCTGTCTTAAATAAAGCCTGTTGTTCGAGTCACTGCCTTGTCTCAGTCATTTGCCACCCATTGTGAATATAATACTTCAGTCCTTTAAAAATTTAAGTATCCTAGTCTGGAGAACATGAGTTCTACTCCTGCCTGAGATAACAAAGGCAGCTGTGTGACCTTGGCCCAGGCACCTACTCTCGGTCCTAGGAAGGAGGTAATGGTAAACTACTTCTAAAAAAACCTTGCCTAGAAAATTGCAGGGATTTGTCCAGGCACTTTCTGAATATCAGACTCAACAACAACAATAACAAAGCCCCCCTTATGATTCCTACGCCTGAAGAATCCCAATAAAGATTAAACCAGTCAAGTGGTGCCTTTGATTGATCAATAGTTAATATAACATCTAAAGCTATATAAGCCCCTTTTAAGAGGAGGCAGTCTTGAGACCCAGATCAATAAAACTTTCAAAAATCCCTAGTATGAAATCATAAAGGGGAAAAAAGGAAAGCTACCATGTACCTGCATGGCTTCCATAAGCTTGGAATTTTCATAAAAATAAAAGGCAAGGAAAAGAACGTATGACTTATAGAGATAGGTAAATATAAAGTTAGCATTGTTTTCGTGTATTAGTTGAGATCTTTTACTATCTTGGTGTTTATTTTCTCTACACAAGCTCAGTTTCCATCAGTTCCTATATGTTTGAAGTATCTTGAGATCTCTGAGCAGACTTCTCTATATTACTATATTACTGATAGGTCTATACCAGTGGTGGGATTCACTTACCTTCCCTACTGGTTCACAAATGTGAGAACACGCACCAACTTCTGTGCATGAGTACCACTTCTGCACATGCACAGAAAAAACTAGGGAGGGTAGGAATAATTAAAAGCTAAAATTTAAAATAAAATATACAGTAAACATACGGAAACAGAAAAGAGAATACTTCTGGAGTGCGAATGTCTCAACTTTCACTGTAAGATCTCAGCCTTCATTCTACAACTCTTTTGAGCAATTGGCTTACTATAGCCATAATGATGAGATGATTGGTATTTGGCATATTGATGTTATGAAATTTATCTCTCTTGCAATATTTTCCCTGCACATTGTTGTAGAATTTGCATAAAAGGAATGTGGCTAATCAGGTAAAGGAGGAGGAGAAAGAAAAGGCAATGAGAGAAAGGCTTGAAAACTGCAGCAAAACACGTCACAGGAGCAATGCTGGAAGGCAGGATAATATGCTTGGCAACTGCAAGCAAAGGATTCTGTCAAAACCAGCCTATCACGTATATCACACTCAGCTCAATAATGGAAGAAGCATTACAGCTCAGGGACAGACTGTATATGAGAACAATTGCTAGCTACTGAAGTATTTAGAGAAAACTAGACAACCCATGACTCCTTGGGTCATTGTTTCAGAACTATTTCCTTACCAGAGCCAATGACAGAGCTTCTAATGTACTGTCTTCACTGGAAAAGTTGGTGTACATTCAGAGATGTATAGCACAGTAAGACATCATCACAGGAAATGTTTTATGACAATTTGTATCATGCTGCTTGATGATAATGTCTATGTATTAAAAATGTTTTATAAAGTTCACCAAATTTCAATTTCAATTTAATCCACAGCAGACATAGGTCTCAGATTTTGGATACATTCTGTAAGATGTCATTTTTGTCATCCTTATTTAGTTATCATTCTTACTGAAGTCATTAAATGAATAATATTCTCATTACATGAATCACACAGTTATTAAGCAAATCCAGCTTCCCCAATTGACTTTGTTAGTCAGAAGCCAGCTAGAAAGGTTGCAAATTGTGCTCATGTGATTGCAAGGCAGTATAACCATTGCAAATGCAAGCCACTTCCAAGCACCCAAATTGTGATCGCAAAATTGTGGGAGTGTTGCAAGAATCAGAATTTGGATGACAGTCATAAATTACTTTCTCCAAGGCTCTCATAACTTTGAACCATTGTTAAATAAACTATCATATGTCAAGAACTACCTGGATAAACAGAACTGCATGCATAAACTCAGGAGAGTGGAGAAAAGGATGGCATTTTATTGAATTTCTAATTAGTGTGCTTTTGATAAGTATAAACTTAGCATTAACTTCATTCTTTCAGAGTAAAGTACTGAAGGCTAGGTGGATTTACAGCAAAATGTAAATCCACCTAGGACACAGAGCCCATTGCCAATTTCCTCAAAATAAAGCAAGAAAAAAAGCTAGAGTTTTTTTATGAAAACATCCCATAAATTCTTCCTCGACCTACAGTTAGATAATCTCATCCTGGTGATTCCTAGGAACATGAATGAGCTTGTTGCTCCTTTGAGTGGAACTCTGACAATGAGAAGGAAGTCATCCAAGTGAGCCTTTTACCAGACTGGATCATTTGGAGGAGGAAGAAAGAGGAAAATGCTATCATATTTTACCAGCATGAAATTATAAAAGCTCTCATTCTGCAGTTGTACAACGCAAAGAACATGGTGGCGCACAGTGCCTCTTAAAAGGAATGTGAGGATTTTAGGCTTCTGCAACATATGTCTACATTTCATTGCCTTAGGCGCTACTTGTGTCAGAGTAACCTTCAGTGACAATGCTCAGGACAGAGATTAGCATTTTCTCTATCCCTGCATCTCTACTGCAGTGCTGCTCCTGGATTTTGAGATAGCACGCAGGGGAGGAAAACGCCCAGCCTAAAATGCGATTGTCTGAAAGCTAAAAATGTAAGGCAGGGAGAATGAAGAATTTGTGACCAACTACGTTCTTGCTATTTTTATTTAAATCATTTTCATACCATTTTTTTTCTTTTACAAAATTGTTCATGGTGGTTCACAAAAAATATAAGCTGTGGGCATGTGTGTAACTGCCATAGAAGATGGCACATCCTCACTGACTTTGCCTGATATAATAAGCCAAGCATTTTTTTCTATTTCCATTAACAAGTGAAAGACAGACAGACATTCATACAGACATTCATACTATATGAGTGACAAAAAAAGAATAGGTGCGGTAGGGAAAGATTGAATCTGAATTAATGAAATGTGACTTGGAGGCCATAGCTATAAACCTTGATGGAACATTTCCTAAAGATGGAGAAAATATTAAAATATAAAAATACTGGTAAAAAGATAGCAGGTAGTATGTAGTCTATTGTAGGGATTGAATGTTTGTTAAAAGAACTGAAAATGGTTGTGTTAGGAGTCTATTTTAGTCAACGAGAGTGAGAGCTGGATATATTATGGAGTGATAAAAGTAAGTTGAACATAGTGAGAATGGATTATCGAAGAAATACATGTTCTTCGATGTAAGAATGAATGGCCACTGAATGAATGTGTACTCAATACAGTAAATTCAAGTAGTTTGATCATATATTTGATCTACATGATCTTAATTTATAGAGAATAACACAAGAAATACATTAGTACATAAAAAAGCACAAACTCATGAAATGGTACCAGAGAGGAAAAGTTGTCTCCTCAATATCTTCCATTAGAAGCCTTGTCTCAGGAATTAATTAATCATCTGATTGGATCCCAGAGGTCTTTCATTTGGGAGAAAGCAAACAAACTCTTTCAGGTCATCAATTCATGCATAATTTATCTCAATTCTTCTCCATCAATTCATCCTTTAGTAATAGAGATGTAACTTCAGTCACCAGGGATGATATGACTCTCCATTCATGATTCTTGAGAGGCTACTTATCCAGAACAGCTTGGATCCTCACTTATCAATTAATTGGTCTATTGATTAGAAGCATCTCCATCATGTCATTAATACATTTCAGCTTATTAGCCCATATCCAATTCAATACTGAAATCAGATGCTGGTACAGATTTTCAGAATTCTCTATGTCTGTGGTGGCAAACCTATGACATGCGTGCCAGAGATAGCACGTAGAGTTCTCTCTGTGAGCACATGCACCGTTGCTAGCTGCTCTTTTGGATTCCATCATGCACATGCTTGCTGGACAAGCTGTCTGGTGCATGTGTTGGAATCCGGGAGAGCAGCTAGCCACCACACGCATGCACACTGGCCAGCTGCTCTCTTCTGGGTTCTAGCGCTCTGGTGCACACTCCAACTTCAGCACTCAGTGCTCAAAAGGTTAACCATCACTGCTCTATGTATTATAATGGAAAGAAGATACAAGACCATAATGACATTTGTGTAACAATGACATAATATGCTAAATCCTTGAACAGTCTCATGAAGAACATTTCCTATTCACATCACATAAATATTTTTCTTCTACATTCATTTTTATTTCAAAATATTAAAATAAGGATATTTACTTCAGAAATGTATGTTTCAAAGAGTTCATTGTGAAAAAGTATTCAAGACTAACACTATCTTTTAGAGGTCATATGCAATTCAACCATGAAGATCCATGAAGAGGTGGGGTTTTTTGCAAAGTCTCTTCACTAGAAACGTACTGTGTGTATATAGAAATTGATTCAATCTATGCTTTTGCTATATATTCTGCACATATAAAGGCACTTTGTTCCTTACATTTAAAAAAATGCTGAATGGCCAGTAACTGCTCTTACAATAAAATATGCATGCTAATTTATTAACAATTTTCTTCTAATTGATTTGTTCACTTAGAGATAATGGAACAGTCCTTTATTTGTCCCTACTTAAAGAGGACAGAATAGGCTTCATATTGGATTTTAGTTGGAGATTAAAATGTTTGGTATCTTTTTATGAAAAATGTGAACAGATAAAAGCTCTCATTAGCACTAGGATTCTCTTTCAATTGACTTTCTCACATGGGTCCTTAAAATTTCATAAATCTAATAAATCATCTATTAGATTTATGAAAAATTAAAACCTTAAAGAGGAATATAGTCATAACAGCAGAGGTGGGAGGGAAAAAAATCTCACCAGAGTCAAGCAGATTTTGGAAATGTTCTTCTGAAATTATAGTTGTCAAGCCCCTTACCCCAGCTCAAATTCAAGACAGCAAGATTCTTGCAAATATACGTAGGATAGATAGGTTTATTAGGCCTCCTGGTTGCCTTTGATTACAAACCAAGCTGTGTCTAGGTTTAGCAAGAAAATGCTAATTGTTTATTTGATAACATTAAAAATGTTCCTTTATTATTGTTATATAATATTTATGTATAATTTTTATTAGACTTTTTATAATAGGTAAACCTGAAAAACATACAGAAAGCAAAGCAGAGTAGGAGAAAGAAGATGAAGTACAGCAAATAAAAAAAGGAAAAGAAAAAAACATTTGAAGAAATGACTTCCTTACAATGGTCTGCTCCATCAAAGTTACGTCTTATAGCTCACTTTCCATATTAAGTCCTTTTCAACAACAAACCTAGAAAAATTCAAGATATTTTAGTCCGTTTTCAGCAAAAAGTCCATAAAGGCTTTCCAGTCTGTTAAAATACTTATTCTTTTATACTTGATCAAGTATATCAATTTTGCCTTTTCTGCTAATTTTGTTATCTTCACAGTACAAACTTCCATTGTGGATTGTTCTCTATTTTTCTATCTTTGTGCATATAAAGGTAAAGGTTCCCCTCGCACATATATGTTAGTCATTCCTGACTCTAGGGGGAGGTGCTCATCTCCATTTCAAAGCCAAAGAGCCAGCACTGTCCAAAGACGTCTCTATAGTCATGTGGCTGGCATGACTAAACACCATCGCACAAGGAACGCTGTTACCCTCCCACCAAAGGTGGTTCCTATTTTTCTACTTGCATTTTTACATGCTTTCGACCTGCTAGGTTGGAGAAGAACTATCATATATAGAACTCTTTTCATGAGTCTTTTCTAATTGGCTATCTGTCAATTTTAGGAAAAAACAGTATGATTTGATCTGAATATTCATTTTTAAATTCTCTGCATAATCACTTGTATTTGTATCTATAATTTTCTGCTTTTCCACAAGGCCGCCAAACATGGGTGCTTTCATATTTTTCACACTTCTAAGATTTAAGATTTAGTTTATTTGTATGCCGCCCTTCTCCGGGAGGGACTCAGGGCGGCAAACAACTCAAAAGGGGAAAAGGGGATACAAGCACAATACATGTAATTAAAATACACAAGAGTCATACAGCCATACAAGTCGAGAGGGGAGGGGAACTCATCAACCCCAGGCCTGCCGGCACAGCCAGGTTTTGACGGCTTTCCGGAAGGCCTGGAGAGAGGTGAGGGTCCGAATCTCCATGGGGAGTTCATTCCAAAGGGCCGGAGCTGCTACAGAGAAGGCCCTCCCCCGGGTGGTAGCCAGATGGCATTGGCTGGTAGACGGAACCTGGAGGAGGCCGACCCTGTGCGATCTAACGGGTCTATGGGAGGTAATTGGCAGCAGGCGGTCTCTCAAGTACCCAGGTCCAATACCATGAAGGGCTTTATAAGTTACGACTAGCACTTTGAAGCGTATCCGGAGACCGATCGGTAGCCAGTGCAGCTCGCGGAGGATAGGTGTAACATGGGTGTACTGAGGTGCACCCACAATCGCTCGCGCGGCTGCATTCTGGACGAGTTGTAGTCTCCGAATACTCTTCAAAGGCTGCCCCATGTAGAGCGCATTGCAGAAGTACCTTTATACATCATAGATAATTTTTCTGGTCAAATATACCAATGGTAGAAGTTCTCTCAAATTATAAAACCTGGTAAATTTCAGCTCTTTTAATCATTAATCCATCTGTATATTACCATGACGGAGAACCTATGGCACGTGTGCCACAGATGGAACACGGAGCCATATTTGGTGGCATGCCAGCCATCAGCCCTGGCGCGCATGTGCATCCTGGCCAGCTGATTTTTTGCCCTTCTGGAGGGCCAGGGGAGGCTGTTTTTGCCCTCACCAGACTTCAGGAAAGCCTTGGGAACGAACTTCTCATTGGCCCATTGGGCCAATTTTTGCCCTCCTCAGCCCTTCAAAGGCTTTCCTGAAGCCTGGGGAGGGGGAAAACGGCCCCAATGGCCCAACCGGAAGTTCGGAAATGATCTGTTTCTGGCTTTCAGAGGGCCTCTGGGAGGCCAGGGGAGGCTGTTTTCCTCCTCCCTAGGCTTTAGAAAAGCCTCCGGAGCCCAAGGAGGAGTCACATGTGCATGTGCAGGTGGGTCACGCACACATGTGCAGGTGGGTGGGGAGATTGAGTGGACATGCCCAATTTTGGCACACCGTAAGAAAAAGGTTTGCCATCACTGGTATATTATAACAAAAGTTCTTAGCCCATTTTATTCCCTGCTCTTTAACTTGTTCTTCTTCCATTTCAAATCTTGACAGAAATGTATACACTTTAGCAATCATGTGTTCTTCCTTTGTATATATATTACTTCATTTCAGATTCCATTACATGTTTTTCTATTCATTAGTTTATTATCCATATTAAACCATTGCCTTGCTCAATTTCACCAGCAACCACCCCACTGCACACAGGAAGAGCTCTGTTTAGACTCTGCTCAAAAGAAACAGGATACACTGCAGCTCCATAAGAAAAACTGAAAAAAAGCACCTTCTCGACTTCTTTCTCCATAATGGCTCCCCAAGAAACTTCATATTCCAATGCATCCAAACCCCACTGCACCACACAGTCAACCACAACACAGAAACAAACTTTAGCATACACCAGAGGAGTGTCAGAAATGATGGTCAGACTTCTACAACCTCTGGGAATAATGGCGGCTGATAAACCTACATGAACGCTCCAATGAGAACTGTCTAAAACCAAGGGCAAAATACAGAAGGAGAACAGCAATGTAATCTACAAGATCAGATGCAACAACTGCAACCAATTCTATATTGGGCAAACAGGATGACAACTGAAAACAAGAATCCATGAACACTGACTAGCTGTCAACCGACATGGCCACAAATCCCTGATTTCAACCCACATTGACACCAAACAGCACCAGTTTGATAGGGATGGAACAAAAATCATTGACCATGTCACCACTTGCCATGCACTTTAATTCATCAAAGCTTGGTATTCAATCAATGGGTCTACTGTATCAGCGAACATGTTGATTTGAAGCCAGCCTACAAGGAGCCGTATCAATCAAGCGACCAACCAGTGATGGCACCAACTACCTCTTCACTTGATAATGCCAGTCACATGACAAGTCACATGATATGCCAGCCAGTCACATGACCCAGCGACCACATGGCCAGATGAGATCAATAAAAGCAAAATACAATTTAAAATCCTCTTCTTTCTTTTACATCTTGGAGAATCTTATATTTAACCCTTGATTTCTTTCCCTGCTATATAAATACAGGTATATTTTTGATATTGTTTAAAAGGTGCATCATTTCTCAAAATACCACTTATCAATTTAAAGCTTTCTTTCTACAATTAATTCTTTTTTTATCTTTCTTCTTCATACTTTTATCAAGATTTTTGTTTTTTCCTGATTAATTTTAAGCTCAGCCAATGGACCAAATTCCTTTTATTTTTCCATTAATATAAATCTTTCCATAGGGTTTTCTGAATTTAAACTCAAATCATCAGCAAATGCCCTTAATTTGTATGCTTATTTTTTAACCTTTACCCCAGCTATCCTCTTGTGTCTTAATATCTCTATTCAAAATGTCAAGAGCCAGAACAAACAACAGTAAAATTGAGCACCCTTGCTGTGTTCCTTTCTATATTTTACAGAAAGTCAGTTCCCTATTAGCTATAATTTGTGCCATTTGTGAAGAATATATCAACTTTACCTATGTAATAATTTTTTGAAATGTCCACTTTCACTCGAAGTGTCAGAGAAATCCAACATAATACTCGTATAAAATACAGGTAATGTACTCAAGAAAGAATATACACATAATTGCAGTTCTCAATTTGTGATGTATGAATTCAACAAACTGTTCCACCATGTACCGCCAGAATCTCAAAGTTATTAAGTGGTGGGGACATGTGATTTGATTACTTCAGGGAAGTCGAAGTATGGTGAGCAGTCTTGCTTTGTGGAGATAAAAATATATAGTAAATCAATTACTTGAGGAACTTGAGAACTACGTGGGTAGCTTTTTATGACATTGGGCTATAGACTATCCTCTTTCCCCCTTTCTTTTGTTTCGTGATAATAAAACAGTGACATTATAGGAGAAGCAAGACAAAATATTTCAACCCTTTATGTTCTATCGTTTTGAAGACAAAAGAGGTACACTAAGCCCAGCAGAGACTTACTACTGATTATTTTTTAAGCCTTGTTTCACTTAAATCAGCATTCTCCACACTTGACAACTTTAAGGCTTGTGGACTTCAATTCCCAGAATTCCTCAGCCAGCTATGGGGAATTCTGGGCATCTGAATAAATGGGATAGAATGTAACTTTGGGCTATGATTTTCCTACCTTTGCCTAGATCAATGTTTCTCAATCTTGGCAATTGCAATATGCATGGACTTCAACCCCCACAATTACCCAACCAGAAATCACTGCACAATAAAAATGAAAACTATTCTGCCCATCAACAAAATCTGACACATGTTCTCTATGGAAGTAAAAGGAAATACTTTTAAAATGCCCGTGTACTCAGTTTATTTACTGTATTAAATCACTTTCTTAATTTAACAATGTAGATACACATATATATTTTTTTAAAAAAATACAAATTGTTTGAGGTGATCCTGTCCTGAACTTTCCCACAGAAAAGTACACGCAGCATGAATAACTGCATTCCATGCAACTGGAAGTCCTATAGTATATATTTTTTTAATTATTCATAGAAACTCCTCCATTCCCAGAGCTCTTCTGAGACACTTTTATAGAGCATGTTGACAGACAAAACCCTTGTTGAACATTTTAGGAAAGTTAAGGATCTTCAGATATGTGATGCCTCACAACACATGGGGATGGTTATTTTTTATTTATTTATTTCTATGTCTCTTCTTTGTTCCAGGAGTTCCAGGTGATTTCCACGAGAATCTTCAGTTTAACTCACCACCTCTCTGTGATATGAATTGGTCTCAGCACTCTAGGTAAACCTGACCAGGAAATCAACTCAATGGGAAGGCTGAAAATTGGCTATAACAAAATCTTGCAAGCTGATTATAGTGTACCTGCTTCTTCTTGTACCACTTTCATAATAATCTGGGAGGCATCTGCCAGAGCTGCTTTGGAAGGTTATTTGGCTATTCTGGATATTTAAATATGCTTCAATCCTTTTACCCAGGCAACAGAACCTGCTTACCCATATTTTTCAGAGTATAAAACATACCTTTTTCCCTCAAAAAAGAGGCGGAAAATCTGGGTGCGTCTTATACACTGAATATAGCATTTTTGCCTCCCAAAACCCCACCCCCTTCACCAAAACAGCCATGCATAGCCTTTAGGAGGCTTATAGAGTGCTCCTGGGGACTGGGAAGGGCAAAAATGAGTGAAAAACAAGCCGGGTTTTGCTCAATCGTTTTTTGGGGGGGGCAAGCCTCCAGGAGCACTCTATAAGCCTCCTAAAGGCTATGCCTGCCCTTTTTTAAAAAAAAAACTGACCAATTTTCGTGAAAAATGGGCCATTTATGGGACGTCTGCGAATTCAAAAACTTTTTTTAAAAAATTGCCTCTTCAAAATCTTGGTGCGTCTTATACTCCAGTGCCTCTTATACTCCTTAAAATACGGTATGTCCATCAAGGTTGGGCTGAGAGTATGAGAAAAATTAGCACAAAATCAATTTTCCCTGGGGGTAAATTTGAACCTGAATCTCCCACTTCCTCATCTCACATCTTAATTACCACACCAGACTGGTAGGGAGTTTGGCAATCTTTACTGCTTCTGTCACTGTAACATGCCTATTTTAGGGTTATGCTATTTTTGTTCTCGCATGTTTCTCTTTTCAAAATAACAGGAAATTCTGCTGACATTTTTAGCTATCTTGGACAGAGGGCTTCTAAGGCCTTGCAGCAAGGGCCTTAAGCGTGCAGGTCTTTCATTCTGACCTTAGGAAGGAAAGTGCTAATAACAAGAATGGGATTAATCAGCAGGCCTTCACTCTCTCCTCATGCCTACAGCATTCCATGGCAGACTTCCAAAGTCCTTCCAGGAGATTGCGGAGCAGATTTATTCCAGGCTCCTGCTCTGTCTCAGCTTCCATTCACAAGCAGCATTTTTTACGGAAGGCCACCGCCCATTCATTTCAAAGTGACTACAGGGACAATTCAGGGTGTTCCCTTTCAAACAAGAGCTCTGATTACTTTACTTGCCAATTTCACCTCCATTCAGAAACAGCTGTGGAGGTGAATCAACTTGCTCTACAAAGCATATTATGAGTACATTTCTCAGTCCTAATTATTTAGAAGGGAAGAAAGCCCAAACTGCATTACTTTCAGGACCAATTTCAGCAAGGAATTGCATAATCAATCTCTGGTTGATTGACAGTGCTTTTTGTTCAATTAAATTGCACCTAAAATACAAATGTGGCTGTCAAATTGATTCCTTCTAATTATGCTTTCAAATTACAAGGAACATTTATTCTTTCTCTGAATATGTATGCATGTGTGTGCGTGTGTCTTTTAAATATGTCTCATTGAAGTAAGGGGAACAGTTGGCCCAAATAGGAGTTTTTCCATATCACCGAAAAGGGTTTCTAGAATTTAATCTACTTAACTCTATAGATAGAGCTGCACATGCAACATTTAAATGTAACTCAATGTCCTTGGAAAAGCAACTGCAGAAAGAGGTTGCCTCTATCTTTCGCTCTCCAACTGGCTCTCACGGCTATGCCTCATTCCTCCGTTTCCTGAATTCTAAATATATAATTTTCAGAGGTCTTCAGCTCCTTGGATGTAGATAAACTAAGACTAAATAACAGCTTTGACTGTGGACATCCTACAATAAGCAGAATAACATTTAATGAACTGGCCTGGAATATTGTAATATGGAGAGTGGGGGGAAGCAAAGATACAAATTTGTTATGCCATAGCAGCTCACCGAAAAATTGAACGCAGCTCCAAATGTTGCTTCTGAAAGACATTTCTGTCCATCTCTAAAGTACTACAATAAACATGAATAATAATAATAATAATAATAATAATAATAATAATAATAACAGTATCACTGTTCTGGTGCTAACAAAAGCAAACAGTTTTTCTAATGAGAGGCTGAACAAGAAACAAGTGATGCCTTCTTCTACATGTCTCATATAGTAGGTGGATTTCTGAGAACGAGGGCATTTTCAGAAAAACTTTTCTTCTTATACTTTCTGGAAGATGGTAGTGTAAACATGTGATAAATAAATGTAAATGCAAAGACCATCACCAATATGGTATAAAAGGGAAGGTGTTAGGCTGGGACTAGGGAGACCCAGATTCAGTTCCACTCTCAGCTAAGAAACCTCACTAGGGAATGGATGGGCTATCAAAGCAAGGCTATGACATACACTTGAAAGGAGACCGGGAAGCCTGTAATTGTGGAGTTTGTCTGGCAAGAACAAAGAATGCTTATTCACAGAAACTTGTAGCAATTCTAGGTGGTTAGAGTACTGATAACAGCAACAGTTAGACATTCTGCATAGCTCAGCTAAAAGTTAGAGATGGCCGGGAGCAAATAGAATGTGTATTAGATA